>NW_027185390.1:2612348-2807348 GCF_022577435.1 Embiotoca jacksoni
TCTTTTTTTTTTTCCCTTTCCTGTTGACAGTTTGTGTGTGTGTGTGTGTGTGTGTGTGTGTGTGTGTGTGCGTGTGTGTGAAGGAGGTGCAACTGCCGCATCAAGAATGTCACAAATCTCAGGTGTGAAAGACTCAGGAGCTTTCGCACTTCTACGAATAGCTTTATCACCCGGTTGCCAGGCAATACTCATCACCGTAGAAACACCGTTGAGGATCCGAACTTAATGGTGATAAGATGATGACTCAGAAAATACGGGAATATTGTGCTCCTGAGCTAAATTGGTGGAGAGGTTGCTGGTGCTCAGGCCCCTCGCTGCCTCTTTGTACTTTGGTTCTGCGATCTGATTGGTCCACGGTTAGTTTCTGTGGATTGACATACGCAGCATGAAAACCTGAACTCATCGCTTTTATCTTTTTTTTTTTTAATTTTAATTTTTTACATTTTCTCATACTCGTGGATCGGCTGCATCACAACAAAAAAACAAAAACAAAAAAACATATTTTCACATTTGAAGAGTTACGACTAGTCTTTGTAAGTCACTCGAGGCTCCAAATTCAATTAGCGCTCCAGATCCTTTATTGGTTGATTGGACCGACTGCGTTTTCCTTGTATTCATGTGTGGCCGCAGAGGGGGGGGGGGAGCGATGAGCCCGATGATACCCAGCCAGCTCCGAAGCGTAAACAGAGGCTGAACGTGGGAGCGGCGAGGCAGACAGATTGTGTCTGTGTTTTACCAGACTGTTTTTTGTTGTTGTTGTTTTGGTGCATCACAGTTGAAGTTATATATATATGTGAGCCAAATTATCCTCACTGCCTCGCCCTCCTCTTCCTCCTCCTCCTCCTCCTCCTCTCTATGTAAGCAGCTGATTTAGTATGCGGCGGGGAGGAAGGGGGAGTTGAGGACGTTTTGGTTTGACACGTGAGTCCGCTCGTCCTCGGTGCCCAATTAATGTCAGTTAGCATCCGGAACAAGACTCCTCGCCGCATGCGGGCGTTTTTTTTTTTTTTCTTTCGTGAAGACCTTTTTCCAGAGTTGAAGTGAAATTCAAGGGCTGCCGTGACCCCTGAGAGTCCAGTAATCCTCCCGTGCTCCAAGGCTCGTGAAATCTATTTCAAAATACATCATCATCATCATCATCATCAGAAAGAAAGAATGATGCAGTACGATTATGTCACCCAGTGGGAATCAGCTTATTTCAGGTGTTTCATCAGATGGAGCTGAATCTTGTTCTGTTTAATCCATTGAAAAGCATCAACGTTGTGGTTTTGCGAGCTGGAGCTGAACTGAACCGCCGCTCGGCAGATTTTGCTCAGGGATCAGACGGAAATGCCAAGCGCAGTATTCACATTCAGGGCGGGGTGCGTTTGTCTCCCTTTCAGTGTGTGTGTGTGTGTTAGTGTGTGTGCTTCCCTCTACCGTGGGGTCAAAATGGCAGCCCACCCACTTTGAATCTTGATTAGCAGGTCGCTGGGGGATCCCCCCCCCCGTGACAACAGACCGAGAGTCGCAGTCTGCCGTCCGTCATTTCAGCTGACTGGAAGCAGAACTTTCCAAAAATAAAAGGGAATAACTGATCTGTGCTGCAGTCTCCTGATACATTATAGATGGAAGATGTGACGTGCAGATTTAATTAACGTAGATGCTCCTTTTTTTTTTCTTTTTTCGTTTTTATACAAATAATTGGTTTTTACTGGAATACTAAGCACATCTGCTCATCTCTTCGCTTTCCATTTTTTTTTTGAGAATTGCATTAATGAAGCATCGAGTTCAGATTTTGGGCATCATCATCATCATCATCATCATCATCCTGCTGCTGCCGCCCGAGTATATGGACATTTATACACACGATATGCTGCTGAATATCTAACTACGTAAAGCGACAACTTATTTACACTCCAGGCTGTTTTGACAAATAAATATAAACCAACATATAATTCACGTGTATTATGCAGGAAGGGTCCTGAGGTCGATCCGCCGCATGTGACCCTCCCCTGCACACCGTAAATATCTACATCCTGAGCTTCAGGATGATGTCATCATTTTTAGAACCTTGAAAAACTATGAATAGACCTCATTTGAACGACAAATGTCTCGCCTTTACCGAAACAGACGCGTTCGATGCTTTGAATTTGCGGTTCAGATTGTTCTCTCGAACGCCGAGTCGCAGCACCGACTCAGGTCCGCGCAGCCCGCCGAGGTTCTCTCTCCATCGCCTCTTTGATGTCTGCCAGCTCGCCAAAGTAGCTTTTCATGGCTCCAAGGCCGTAGTGCAATATTAATGCTGCCGCAGAGGCACTGAGTGCTCGGCAGCCCCCCCCCCCCCCCCCCCCCCTCTCCCTCCTCCGTCCCTCTCCTTTGTGCATTTTTACATCTCGGGCATTCAGCTGACACCGTTCGCAGTGAGACTCTCAATAGACGCAACTGTGAACCCGAAAGGACACAGCGGGAAGGGTCGGAGCATTTGTGACCCCAAAGTACAAAGCAAAGAAAGTATAATGGAGTAGGTGATTACTCGGGCAGGTGATGGGATTCATTTGGGGGCATAATGACTGTTAGTAATAGTGTCTATGCTCTGTTCAAAGGGAGATGGAGCAGTTTCATGAATCAGAAAGGTGCAAGAACAGTTGGAAATGAGGTGTCGCACTGGAATAGGGATCTTCTAAACGACCTGTGCTCACTGAAGGACCGAGCTTGCTCAGAGGGACCTACAGTACGGGGGGCGGTATTCAAAAAGATTTTTACTATGAAAATGAAATTCCACAAAAAGTCTTAGAAATATGACGTTTTGTGAGAGTGGATCCTTGGAAAGTTATTCACAAAGCATCTCGTGCTTCAGAGAGCTCCGAAGGTGAACAACTGTTCGGAGCAGGGAGGAGCACTTTTAAAAAAAAAAAGAAGAGAGTAAATTGTGGAAAGTAAAATGAGGTAGGAGACGTCACTGCCGGTTGCCGCTTTACTCAGAGTTGTAAACCTGTAGTGTGGATCAAAACGCCTGCCGCCAGTCAGTCATAGCCTGAGAGGCAAAACCCAGGGCCCAAAAAAAAAAAAAAATTACACAAAGCGCTGGCATCTTCTTGTAAAGCCCCCAGATGTGCACGCACAGTAATAATTAAAGAAACAATTACCTCACGGTCGTGCGGGTCAACCGGCGGTGGCCTCTGAGGGAGGATTAAACCCTGAAGCCAACAACGGCTCCTTTTGTCTCTCTGCTCTCCGTCAGGACGACTTCCTGTTCAGCGTGTCCATCGTCAGCGGCCTGGTGTGCATCACGTTGGCTGTGATCAAGTTCATGCTCGGCAGAGTGCTCACGAGTCGAGCTCTTATCACCGACGGTGGGTGACGCGCACACACACACACACACACACACACACACACACACAAAGAGCTCGTTTTTACCTTTTAATGAACTCGCTCACGTCGTACAGATTTCCCGGTGACGCCTCTGTTAAAGCGTGACACGTCGTTCGCATCCCACCACAAAGAATTTGGCGCCCGCATGTCAGCCTCGCATTCCCGCCGTGGAGTAACACATGCCCGTCTTTGTCACCTAATTTTAGTTTGACGGGGACATCAGAGGCATTCCAGGCATCCGTCACACCACCGGCCTCCTTGTATACACTCAGGCAACATCACGTGGGCCCTGAAAGCTGACTTTATGTCACGTGTCCTCTAGGGTTCAACTCACTGGTGGGCGGAGTCATGGGCTTCTCCATCCTCGTCAGCGCCGAAGTCTTCAAGCACGAACCCAAAGTGTGGTACCTGGACGGGACAATAGGCGTCCTCATCGGCCTCATCATCCTGGCCTACGGAGTCAAGTAAGATTTATATTACTACATTTGGTACATTTCCGATGATACTTACGGAGGGTATTTAATGTTGCAGTCTGATTTAAAGTTGATTTAAAGACGCCGTTGGATGATGTTGGGGGTGATTTCATGTAAATAACATATATATTTTTTTTTATAGAAAAAAAAAAGATGATGGTGTCAATATATCTACAGATTTATGGAGCCAAGGCTAATAAAAGTGAAAGTTAATGTAATGCACGATACTTCGACTTGTTGTAACCACGAACTCACGAGTTCCATTTGAACGCAGCAAAAAAAACAAAAAACACTTTCCGTGTTCATGTTCGAGGAGAAAGTCTTTATTTTTTTTGTAATTTCAAGTTAAAGTTTGCCGTCGTCGCTGCTGATTCAGGGAGATTTTACGCCTCGAGCGACACCCAAAACCTAAAAATGAATTGATGTCTGCCTGCGGTGTCGGACTGGGACGCCCCGGCTGAGTTTTAAGCGGATCTAAATTGTGGTGTTGTTTGTGTGCCGCAGGCTGCTGCTGGACGTTGTCCCCCGGGTGACGCAAACCAGGAACTACGAGCGTTTTGAGTGACGGATATCGGAAGAAGAGAGGACGGAAAAGAGGTGGGGCGGGTGGGAGGGGGGGGGGGGGGTCGACTGAGTGACACTCCCTGCAGTCTCTCCGCAGACAGTCCCACTCGGTCGTGGAGGAGCTGGGCGGACGATGACGGTGTTTTACAGGTTTGGTGTACATATAGTATCTTCTTCTGTCTTTTACCGAGTGAGTGTGGCCTTCACGTTTAAACAAGAGAGGGAGAAGTGTGTAAGTTGGCGCGCCGGAGACGCGCGGACCCCCCGCAGAGTCCATTAAAAAAAAAAAAAAAAAAAAAAAAGCAACCGATGTGTGTGCAGCAAGTTGACGGACGTCACCTCGTTGTCCTGTCACTCACACACACACCGCGGTTCATTTTTCCCATGATTCCTAGAGGCCTGAATTGTTGTCAAACCCGATGGATGTAGCCGCAGAGTATTAATGGTGTTTCCACCTCTTTTTGACTACATGGAGGACGTGTCCCGTTTGGCGCACGCCGAGAGGAAGAGTATCCAGACTCCTACTCTTCCTCACTAGAAATCTAAGAGGAGGAAAATGGCCTCACTTTATGTCACTTTATGCCCCCTTTACCCCCGAAATAAAGAAAACCATCTGTACATCCAGAACTTGCACCATCTGCTGACCGACAGAGGCTCCTGCAACACATACGTGACCGTATTTAAATGGGCATCGGGTGCGTCACCAAAGATTTTCCGTTACATGAAATCAAATCGGAGAGCTGAATTCCTGCACGCCAGAGGCGGCAACCGACAACCAAATGGGAAACCCCTGAGGCTGTCATCACATCAGTAAATGAGCTGATCGGCTTCACCTGAGCCAGGAGCCTTCAGCTGAGGTTCGACACCCAGAAATCTCATCTCGAAAGGGGATTTGATTGTTTGGTTTGTTTGATTGACGGCGGAGGAAAACGGGACTATTTTCAGTTTTTTTTCCCCCTCCAGATTATACTTCCTTTAAACACGTGAACGAGCGTTCGCCTCCCGTCTCGATGCCCGACGACGACCTCGGTGCTCCCGGCGTGCAGAAATTCAACCCTTTCTTTGCCATGAATAAATTGGAACAGTGAAATGTCCGTTTATTAGGTACGCCTGGCCGAAACTAATGCAGCCTTTCAATAAATCATTGAAATCATCCAAATTAAAACAGCCCTTTTATAACCTTCACGATTGGAGGATTCACTGCAGGACTGTTGCGTCAGGCTGCAGCAGGCGTACCTCGTGATCACTGAGACTTAAGTGTGTGTGTGTGTGGTGTATCGTGTACTCCAACCTCTGTAGTTCACATGCGTGCGTCTCGTCTCGTCTTTGAATCTGAAAAGTCAGCAGTACATGTTGATCATCAGTGAACAAGCAGCATCACACACACACTACACAGATACTTTTGAACATTAGGAGTCAATAATTAAGAGTCGTTGCCACGTGAAGTTCTGATGTGATAACGCAGCTGGTTCATGTTTATTATGTTGTCTCCGTCCCATCCGCGCTCATTTTCAACTACAAAAAGCCTTAATTCTGCTGGTCAGTGTTCGGTGAATGTAAGTCTGAGGTGGACTTTGGTTGTCATTGGTTACTGGTGGATTCATGCATTTTCCTCAAGTCTGTTCTTGCTGCAGCGACCGGACCTGAATGTAAACGCTGTTCGGTGACACACAAACATGCGACGGTGTTATTTGGTTTGAGCACATTTAAGGACTTTATTTAAATACAAAAAGATGAAGTTACATCACGAGAATCCTCGGCGTACGGAGTTACTTGTGTGTCTAAAATCTGCGCAGGCGACGGCACAAGTTGAGCACGGGAAAATACTTTTTGGAAGCACTTATATTATGTTTAAAAAAAAAAAAAAAAAAAAAAAAATCCCCCTTCAAAATAAAAGTGCTTGTAATAAATCACTTCCTGTGTTCAAAAGAGACAAACATTTAACTCCATGTCAGATGAGTTTTGAGTGACGTTTTGGAACACACACACACACACACACACACACACACACACTGGGGTTGGAGGTGTTGATTGTACGTTGCTGTAAATACTCCCGTCTGTATTGCTGTGATGTAAAAACAAATGTGTAAAAAAAAAAAACTGGGTCGGAGCCGTTTGTCACAGAAAAAAGGTTTATTTAAAAATAAAGTTGTATCCCTCTTACTCATTAAGGACTGTGAAAACAAACAAAACAAAACAAAACAAAAACAAAAACAAAAAAAACCCATCCTGCTGTCGCTGCGTGATTCCCCTCCCGCCGCTCGGACCGCAGTCGCCGCCGCGCTGCCGTTCCGCACGCTGACTGACGTTCGACGCCGAGGTCGACAAGAGACGAGATATGGTTAGTTCGTTGTGCTGATGGCGCGGTGCTGAGCTGATGATCGGATGGACAGCGTGCTCCGAGACAAGCCGGACGAAACGGAAAGGAAATAAGGCTTCAAGCTGCAAAGGAACGGGTTTCGGCCGACTGCTCTGCTCGACAGCTGCTCACTCAGGACGGGGAAGGCTTCAAAATATTTCTTTTTTACGTCTCTTATTATTAAGCGAACCTCATCTTTTCCGGACTCAAGATATGTAGAAGCTAGTAATGGTGTTCCATATCTTTCGTAAAAAAAAAAAAAAAAAGACGACGACCGAAACCACCAATGGATTGACTGTTTAAATACAAAAACAAAAACACATTTTAGATCAGGAACCAGTCAGTGATGTATTTTCGAGAACTCGTTGGTTTTGGTCCTTTCGTGGGATTTTTCTGGAACCTGAGAAACACAGTAAACCGCCAGCTTTATGTTTTACGCCGGAGGGAAACACCGCTGTTGTTGTTGTTGTTGTTGTTTTTGTTTTTTTTAACGGAGTCTGAAGCCACTCGTGTTTTTGTCCTCCGCTGCAAAAGGTAACTTTTATAAAAGAAAACAAACCAGACTGCTGCGAGTCGTCAGTTTAAGGCAATACATAAATCATAAAGAAAACATTTATTCTGCGTGTGCTGCGATAATCTGATTACTATTATTACTGATAACTCAAACTGGACTGGAATCAGGTGATCTAGTTACTATCAAACAGGTAAATCCACCGCTAAGCTGGTGTTGGCAAATGGGACGAGCTAATACCGTTAAATAAAGAGCCAATCAGTCAATTTGACCAAATCAGAAGAACCGAACGGAGGAATCCCGACGGTTTGGACTGATTTAAATTCAACCGAGCAAACGTCAAAAAACATAAACGCGGGCCTGAAGCGTTGGAGCTCCTCGACGTCGGGCCGAACGAGTACAAACAGAAGCAGGACCCAACGCAAAAACCACACACACAAAAAAAAAAAAAGGCACATCATGTTCTTTAAAACGCTAACTTGGCGGCAGATCGTTGACATGAACATAAAAACAAGTCTGAGCTGACACAGTGAGGAAGTAGAGGTGGCACACTGCAGCCCAATCCAGTCTGAATTTACACGTGTGCATAACAGACAGAAACTGAGATTGGAAATCAAAGCACAGAGTGTATGAGGCTCCTTTCATGATAGGACGAGGGACGTCCGTCCACTGCTGTCCCGTTTTAAAAAGAGACGGTGACGACGGGAAGGAGGGAAAAAAAAAAAGGGGGTCTAAATGATTATAATCTAAATGATATTTCAGTTTAAATCAAAACCTCAAGTATGATTTCACCTTTTTCAGGAAACATTATTTCCAAATTTTTTTAAGACCCCCAAATTTTTTTTTATCGTCTCGCACGTCACTTCTTAAAGCCGAGCAGCAGCGGACGGAGCGTCCTCGTCTCGGTCATACACAAGATATCTTTTTTTTTTTTTTTTGTCTTAAATTACCCTTCATAAATAAAAAAAACAACCTATAAAAAAAGAAAGAAAGAAAAAAGAAAGAAGAGACCCCTCTTATAAATAATTAAAAAAAAAAAAATCAAAGATTTCCAGCAAAACACAGCGATAAAGATCTGTATACAAAATAAATACAAAAAGAAAACTTTAAAACCCATATGAACAATATACAGTGTTACTAATATCTTGTTAAACCTCTGCAAATAGATTAACTTAGTGCATTTTTTTTCTCCATTCGCCACAAGAACTACAAATTTCTTTCATTATTATTTGTTTCTTTTCGCAAATCTGGAGGCAAATTAAGATCCTAACGATTATCCGAAGAAAACGAGGAGACGCCGAGGTTTTTGTGCTGCAGTCGTCGTCGTCGTCGTCGCGTGCAGTTCGCCGGAAAGGACTGAACGTCTGTCGGGCAGCTGGATGGGAGGCGAGCGTGGAGTCTGACGTCGTTTTACTCAACGGTTCACTGCGCGAGCGCGAAGACAAAACGGACGAAAACATCTCGGGGAGGTTTTTTTTTCTTTTTTTTTTTTTTTTCCGTCTTCGGAAAAAAACGCGCCGACGGTGATGAGGCTTCCTCGCCCGGGCTGCGATGCGTCGAGGTGTTACCACGGCTACCGACGACGGCCTATCATCTACGACACGACGTCACGACGTCCTAACGACACGGCGGATCCCCTCTCCGTCCCCGATCCTCATCCTCTCGGTGCGTAAGTACCGCGTGGCGCCGAAAACAGCCGCGCAAAAACATTTGCACACTTCGATACTGGCCTTTTTTTTTTCTTCTTCTTCTTCTTCTTTTCTGCAGAAACACACACACACGCAGTCGATCCGCTATACAAATGAAAAGTCTCGCTTTAAACAAGTGTGCAACTTAAAACGTATGAAATTCAAGACATTTTTCACGTCTTTTCAGGTTGGGGAATGAAGACCGCTTGTTAAGTCTGGGGTGTGTGTGTGTGTGTGTGTGTGTGTGTGTGTGTGTGTGTGTGAGAGGAAATGATAAGAGTCCCAGAATAAAAATCTAGATTTCTACGTTAACATGTCCGCTCGCATCTCTTCGGTCCGGAAGAGATGAACGAGTTGGTTACAGTGTAAAACTGGCTTCGTCTTTAGCCGCCGTACGTTCGCCCCGCTGTGTGTTTATATATACCGTATTATATGTGTGTGTGTGTGTGTGTGTGTGTGTGTGTGATGGAGATGTGGGCCTTCGGGCGTGTTAGTCCAGTGCAAACCTACCTAAAGAATAAGAGTTTCTGATGGGGGGGAAGAGGAGATGGATGGAGGGGTCGGATTGGAGGGAGGAGGAGGCGGTTTCCATGGTTTCCGGGGTGTCTCGGACCACCTGGAGACAAACAGGCAGGCGAGTCACTGATATGTGCGGTCCACCCAGACGGCAGCACACAGCTCATCTGCCGGGGATTTTTAAAGTCTAATGTGACTTCCTTTGTTGATTCAAGTAATTTCAGCCTGCAGCGCCGCCGCCGGTGAATCTGAAGGTTTGACGGACGCTCAGGTCGGCTGCAGCTACAGGGGGGTGGGGAGGGGGGAGGAAAGGGGGGTGTGTGTGGGGGGGGGGCGGGGGGGGACAATAAATATGAAGAACAAACGAAGTCCCGTCCTGTCCTCAAGAGTCCGGTGTGTGTGTGTGTTTGATTTGACCGCCGAGCCCCTGGAGTGTGTGTCTGTGCTTCTCAAACACAGTCGCGCACACACTCGAGCTGCTCCAGATCCGGCAACGCCGAACCCCCCCACCCCCCTCCCGTTAAAACCTGCCCCCCCCCTTCCCTCCGTCAGCCCGCGCCGCAGTGCTATAGGCAGTCTTTGCACAGCGCCACCTGGCCCTTCTTGTAGTCGCGGCAGGGGCAGATGCGTTGCAGCGACTGATGTGCGCCCGCGCAGCTGAACAGCAGCAGGTCCGACTGGAAGATGCAGTGGTGGCGGGTCTCGCTGTAGGCCGGGACCACCGTGTCGGCGCTCGACTCCACCGTCTGGCAGTCCACGCCGAACCTGACACACACACACACACACACACACACACACACACACACAACCACACACAGATCAGCTTCAGGTTTTATTCTGTACACTTTGTTGTCCCTATAAATGTGAGTTAGAGTTGAGAGCAGGCAGAGAAGGAGAGTCTGAACACACTCAGTCAACTGTGATGACTTCTACTCCAGTAAACAAACAGAGCCCTCCAGTGGTCATAACTGGATACTGCAGTTCATCTGAATTCACCTCTCTGAATGGCAAACTGCACACATGAACTCAAACCTGCGCTCTGCTGCCACCTGATGGCCACTTTACACATTACAACTACGTGTTCGTGTGTGTTCGTGTATGTGTGTGTGTCTGTGTCCCACCTGGCCAGGTCTTTGTCCTTGTTGAGGTGCTGGAAGAAGGAGGGCTCGCAGAGGAGCTGCTCCTCCTGACACACCTGCTTGCAGGAGCGGCCGGGCTCGGCCAGTTTGACCTGCAGGGCGCTGAGCGGCGGCCACATCACCTGACCGTGACAGAAGTCCTGACAGCAGACAAGAAACACAGAAGCGTCACACTGCAGAAGTCTTATCAGACTGCAAATAAAACTGTTCAATTAAAGAAAGACGTTACTGCAGCTCGTAAATGAAGGGCTCTGAGATTGTAGGTCCAAAGTGCACTGACAAGGTAACAAGTTAATGAATGATGAGGTTACTATTGAAGAAGGGTTACAGCCAGAAGCTTCTCCTTTCAGTATGAACACATCGAATATATTGTGTGTAATAAAACATGGCTTTTCAATCACATGATACATTTCATTATACTACAATCACGACTCAGCAGAATTGAACACTTTATGATGATGGAGCGCTCACCTGGTTCTGGATGAAGGCGTTGACTCTCTGCAGCATCCCCTCGCAGGTGAACTCGTAGGGCAGGTAGGGCTCAATCTGACCACAAAGACACACAACAACCCACTTTACTCTCAGTGTGTGTGTGTGTGTGTGTGTGTGGTGAAACATTAGCCCCGTCTGTCGGCCTCCGCAGGCTCCAGGAAACTTCAAACAGGGACGACCAACAACTGAGGCCTTTGTTGTCGCTCTCTGCTTTCTCTGAGTCTTTGTGTGTGCCGGGAGGAAGATGAGGAGGAAGAGGAGAGGAGAGGGAGGGAGCGCGAGCCAAGCCGGAGCCTGGTCGGCCCGCAGCTCGCTACGGATCACAAAGCATACGAGGCCCGGCCGGCTTGTACGCCGAACAAAGCCATTGTTCCGACCCGCTCGGCGGAGCACAACAATACACGAGGTCCCGAGCCCGGCCTTTAAATATGCATGGGCCCGGACGAGGAGACGCAATCGGATCGCTCCCTCGTCTCCCCGCGCTTTCATTCATCCTCAAGACTTTCCTCAATGCACTTTTGTTAATTAGGATCCAGTTTTGATGTTCAATTACTCATTTATAAGCTTTTTTTTTTTTTAATTTGATTTTATTTTCGAAGGTAAAGGTCCAACGTCGGCGTCCAAGTCGGGAGGATCTGCCGCTGCTTTTCTCGCTCTCAGCCTTTCTGTCTTTGAAGTCATTATGTTGGAGGCGAAGCGTTATTTTCTAGGACTCGATCTAATAGATGATCAAATTTCCTGACTTTCCCCGTCTGGAAAAGGGATCTAGATCCGTGGTCAATGCTGCGTTTGTATCTGTCCGCACCGATTTCACAGATACCGACTTCAATTCGCATTCTTTAAACAACCTTTTTTTTTTTTTGCAGTAAAAAGAGTTTGAAATTAGAGTGTGTTTGATAAGTTTTCAAGTCTGTCTGAATAACTGAGCGAAGAAAATGGAGCTGTTCAATTAATAATGAGAATTTAATCTCCTCCACTAAACGTTTCCGCGTCTTTTCAAGGTTATTATTTACACATCAGGTCATCGGGTGTGTCGTCTCCGTGGTTACCTTCTGGCTGAGGATGGAGCGGATGGCCCGCTCCACCTCGGCGGAGTCTTCGATGTCCACCGTCCAGACGTGCGGCTGACCGACGTACACCTCGGCGTACGGATGCTGAGAGGTCAGCTGGGGACGGAAAAACACAAAACAACGGGAGGTGAGGCAGAGGTGAGCGAAACAAACCCACATTTCTGGAGCCGGCGGGGTTCACAGATGTCCCCTCCTCATCTTCCTCCCCTCACCTCTCTCAGGGTGGGCTTGCCCTTGAAGAAGTCGGTGTTCTTGCTGCTCTTCGGAGGGGTGAACTTGGGGTTGAGGAAGGCGCAGCCGTTGGCGATGGCCTCCAACGGGGCGGGGCCTTCGTAGGGGAAGGAGAGACCCACGAACAGCTGCAGGAGAGGAGAGAAAAGAGGGAGAGCGAACAGGTCGATTAGTCTCCGAAGGCTGGGTTTAAATGACGCGTATGCAGCATCTTGCTCCCCTGAACTCTTTGGCCACAGGCTGACGTGACTTCCTCGTTGTCCGCTTGCGATGTCGTTTGTTTAAGGAGTTCGAAATAAAGTCCGGAAGCGAAACACAAGTGAAGTAAAGCTGATTTGAAATCAAGAGCTGCATCTCTCGATGGTTTGAAGCCGCCAAGGGTAAATTTGGTCCGACGGCGTTGCTAACGTAAGAGAACTCAACACCAGCTTCGTTTATGTTCACACACACCCCCCCTCCTCCCCCCAAACCTGCCAACACTTGTCGAGCACCGAAGGCAGGAAGGAGGTGGCGCGCTACCAGAAAGAACAAAGTCGTGCAGCGCGGGCCGAGGGGGCAGCGAAGTTCACCGGCGGTGTCGAGGAGCGTCCTGTTTGCTGATAGCAGCAGTTAGCCCCCCGTCAAAAACAAATCTCCCCTGTTATCAGCACAAAATGCGGCCGAGGCAGCACATTTTCTCCACGAAACAAGGGGAGGAAAAACAAGCGCAGGGAAATGAAGACATCGCTCTCGTGTTTATTCCTCCCACAGGCCGGTCTGGCAAAGAGGGAGGGTTTAGATGTTTTGCAGATGGAAACAGGTTGAAGCTCAGCAGCGAGAGGAAAGAAGCTATTAGGGGAATTTTATAACCCTGAACTGACTGATTTAAACCAAGATTTTACAACGCGCACTAAATCTTTGAATAACCAGCATCTGATCCACAGTTTCTAACAATTCTCCGAAATGTGCTGCTTTGTCATTTCACTGCTTATCTCCACTACTTTTTTTTTTTTTTTGTTCAAATACAAGAGATGTTTCTTATCTTGAATCATTTTTAGAAGACAGAAAAAGAAAAATGATGACGTTTTTCTAGAGAAAACAAAACAGATTGTGCAGGAAAATGATGCAATTCCTGCAACTTTTTCGTTAAAGATGCTGAAAAAGGGGCGTGAAGGCGAGCAGTCACAAACCTGCAACTTCTACGGTTACAGAAGTTTTGAATTGAATTGAGTTACGGCAGCATATCGCATCTGCTGTGTGTACGTAGACGCAGCAGCACACGTCCCACACCTATATTTAAGTAAACACTGTCCGTACAGAGACCTGGGGGGAGGATAGTGTGTGTGTGTGTGTCGTGGGGGGAGGGGGGGGGGCTTTAATCATAACTTCTCTCCTTCTGGTGGCAACAGCAAATATTTGCTTGGCGGCTGCTGCATGCCGCAACCAGAAGCAGCTTGTCCACATGATCGCGAGGCCGTTATTGAGAAAGTGAAGGAGGAGTGGAGACGAGGGGAGCCACTCATTTAGTGTACGGCTACAGTGCTCGGTCTGTGTGTGTGTGTGTGTGTGTAGGGGTAGATATACAACGCAAACAGTGTATCTACCCCTACACACACACACACACACACACACACACACACTGTCTTTGACACACAAATGCAGCGCTGTAACCACGACTGTATGAATAATCGGAGCTGTGTTGTGAATTTCATCTCGTGCGTGAACGCGCATCTACAGCCGACAGATTTCTGCCAACAGGTGGCAGCAAAGCACACGTATTCCTTCGTGTGTGTGTGTGTGTGTGTGTGTGTGTGTGTGTGTGTGTGTGTGTGTGTGTGTGTGTGTGTGTGTGTCTTTATACAAAGCTGGGAAACAGTCAACCACTATTTATAGGGAGCGAGGAGGAGGAGGAAGAGGAGAGGGAGGAAGAAGAGGAGGAGGAGGAGAGGGGAAGAGGAGGGTGTGCAGAGTGAATCCATCCAGACTGAAGGGCTGATGCGTATTGGCTGCATCTCTAATGTGACTGCGACGGATTTTAAGGAAGACAGATCCATGCGAGCGGGCCTCTGACCCACGACCTCCTCGTTAGTTCACATGAAAACCGCTTCTGTGTATTCACGTTCATGCAGGAGGCTGAGTGGAACACATCAAGCGCGCTGTGCTTATATCAGGCAGCCGTCCATATCAAAAGGTATCGATCTGGAACTCCTGCCTCGCCGCAGACCTGTAACCAGACGCAGGTGCAGTCACACTGGCCACAACAATAACAACGATACAACATACACAAGTAACCGTTGTATTCAAGATGGATTTCATATCAATTAATCTGCAAGATTTTAAGTCTGTGAAATGTTAAAATTAGTGAGGAAACATCGCTGACTGTAAATTTGAGCACATTTGAATATAAAAAATTTGCAAACACTTTTAGGAGACATCAGGGCAGACATGCAAATCAGAGAAGCTGTTTCACTTGTGCGTGTGTGTGTGTGTGTGTGTGTGTGTGTGTGTGTGAGAGAGTGAGAGTGAGAGAGAGAGTGAGAGAGGGGAGAAAACCACTCCTTTCACAAATATATACAAATGTTTCAGATCTAGTTAAAAGAAGGATGAAGTAGGTTCTCAGACTCTGATCCTTCACATCCAGACTGCGCTACAGTTTCAGTGCTTCTATACGAGCCCTGAATAAGTCACCATAACACCATCCAGCACCAAGAACTGTCTGAGTTCATGTGCTTGTGTTGTGTTTGCAGGAGTCTGAAACAATGTATTATTATGTCATTCTTCCTCGTTCATTATTATCAGCTCAGAGTGGTTTCGTATCGCATTGCCGATGTTTCTTCCCTGACATCCGATCAGACAGACGACAGATCTGCGTTTCGGTCACAAGCGTTCACATTTATGATTTAGTCAGCTGTCATCCTGAGACATATTCTATAAAAAGTAGGTGATCATCGGGTACAGCAGAAAGAAAAAAAATTAAATTAAATAAGGGATCCTTGATATATTCATTCGTCTGTAAAGGAAGGCTACAAACAAAGAGGAGAAGATCTGCCATGTGAACCTTTGACTCGTGTAAATGCGAGTCTGCGAAGTGACTGGAGCTTCAGCTGTCATCAGATAACAGAGCGAGCTCGGCGTCTGAGCTGCGACACCAGACGCGTGTCACGCTCGTTCATTGGGTGTTTGTTCCTCTGAATACGACGACAACAAGACAAAACGGGGAATAACAAAACTTGAAAGCACAACTCGTCCCTCGGCTTCCACCCATCTCTGGTTCGTATACGACGCGGCGGGGCGGGCGGAGGATGAGAAGCACCGGCGAAAAGACGAGGCAGGAGTCGACAGCGGGAGGCAATTAAACGGGTGGAGTTCGACGGGCACGAATAAAAAAAAAAAAAAAAAAAAGAAAAAAAAAGAAAGAAGCTTTGACTGTCAGCCTTCGACGTGACGCGGTGACTCTCTGCTCCACTTCGCCGCTTTGATCATCGACACCGTTCCCCCCCCGACACGTCAGTTTATTTCAGGAAAATTTGGTTTGAGAGCAAAAAAAAAAAAATTTGAAATTCAAGCGCCAGGCGGCGACACACACACAAAAGGTGTGTGTGTGTGTGTTTTTTTAAAGTGCACTCTGTCGATAGTTAAAACCCCACGAGGCCAATTAGCTGAGGCGGCGTGCGATCGCAAGGTAACAGTAAATGTGTTGTTTAGGCGGCGCGGGAGTGCCGACAACACCTCTTGTTTTTCCTTGTTAAACTCTTAAACAACGATGCGGCAGAAATGTTTGTGGGTTTTGTGGGATTTAATTGGCCGTTCCCTGATGGGTTTCCGGGCAGAACTGCACGTAATGAGAAGATACCGAGGTTTATGCAACGCTGCGTCCCAATTCTGCTGCGTTAAGCTGCCACGCTGAATCCAGCTCATCATAATTCACCATTGTTTCACAGCTCTTGTGTTTTTGTTTTTGTTTTTTTTTGTCTTTAAATGATCTGCGGGATGTAACTTTGCTTTTCTGTGTCATTGCCTCGAACGTCGCTGGATGCTCGGTTTTAAAACGAGAACGTTTTTTCTTCTTTTTTTTTTTATGGCTAATGCAACGCTCAGATTCTGCTCAGCACAAAAGGGATTTAAAATCTCAATCCATCTTTTTTTTTTTTTTTCCTTTTCCTGTCTGATTCAGGAAGTGCGTCTCTCCCTGCCCCGGCTCGCTTGACGTCTCTCTGTCTCTGTCTCTTTCTCCGTCTGACGGGAGAGTATCGGCCGAAGAAATCGAAGCTCTCCTGGACGGGACGAAGACTGAAGCCAAACGACAAGACTCGTGCTTTCAGAACCACAATTAATGACAGCTTTCAGCTTTCAGCTTCAGCTGAGGGGCGTTGCTGTCCGGTTTTGGAGGGCCGTCTCATTTTAATCCTCTTTGTGGTTCAAAGGCAGCTGCAGAACAATGACTGATGATTCAGTTTTTAGTCTCAGCAACCATAACTAGTCCTGGCAGGCTTGAAACGCTACGGATTAATCCATCTTCTCCACCGTGTTGTATTTCTTTTTGCTGTTTGCATTCACACACCGCCGACAGGAGCTGTGAAATGACGTAGCGCCGTGTACGTGCAGTTGCTGCCGGAGCTACAAACGAGACGCCTGCTTCTGATTCGAGATTAGGGATCGAACTGTTTCAAGAAATAAATTAAGTTTGAGGTGTAAATGTGCCGAGTGAGAGCTGAAAGCTTGACAGGCGCAGCAACAGAAACGAAGGGGCGGTCAGGCTTGAACTGTCAACCGTGCATCTCCAGAGTAATCAGTGTAATGATAAAAAGGAATCGATTTCAGACGTTATTTCTCACTGAATCTTCTATCTTCTGCTCGGCGTGGCGACATTCAGCTCCAAAACAAAGCCGTTTGTGTCCAGCGGCTCGGCATACGTTCATAAACATGCGTTTAAGGCCGCTCATACGTCAGCTTCGCTCCACGCAGTACGATGACCCGGTCGCTGCGGTCTCTGTGTCTCTGTCCTCGTCTTTGTGAGCCAGAGTGGGCTCAGAGAAGCGAGAGGAGGGGACAAGTGGTGACGTGAATGGAGAAGGGCGTCCGTGGACAGCCGCTCTCAGAAGAGGGGCCTCTGTTCGCATAAAGACGCTCTTTTATCCACCTAAACATCCACTAACCTCTCTCGCAAATCAAATATTCACTCTCTGACTTGTCTTTGGACTTCTTGCGGTGCTTTAAAAAAAGGCCGCGGCTCCATTTCTTGGTGGATCTAAGCGTGGGCGTAAATCTGCGGCTGTTACGGCTCTCTAATAAGAAGCGTTGCACTTTCTATGTCCCTCGCGGCTCCTTTTTCTCACCTTAGTCTCTCGCAGGAGGAACTGCAGGTCTCGGCCGCTCAGGATGCCGTGGTTCTTCACGTAGCTCGGGAGGTGCACGGTGCTGGTGCCGTGCACGGTGCCGTGGACCTCCATGTAGCTGTGAATGATGTCGAGGTACTTCTTCTTGTCCTGGGAGAGAGAAACAAAAACAGGCAAACGTTAGAGGTTTTTCACATTCAGAGAAGTCCTTTAATGTGAAAAAACAAACAACTCCTACTTTCGTGAATTAATTCCCTTAAAAGGTTTTTTAGGTTAAACTGGTCTAATCCTGGAATGAAACCTTTGAATTAAATTTTTTTTAGTGAGAGCGGATCAGTATCATTACTTTGCTCTGCGGCCCGGTGAACTTTTGTTCGAGCTACCTGACTGACCATCTGGCCACGACGAAGGGCGGAGCTAAAAATAGCCCCTGGATGAGGAGCATCGCTGCACACAATAGCTATTGTTATGAAAGTCTAACTGCTCTGTGATGTCCTTCATCAAAGCGTTTGAAGGGTGCCAAGAAAGCCCGCTGCTTTTTCTGTTGAAAGTCATGTCCGGCTTATTTTCATCCCGCGGGGAGGCTGTCGGGCTGGTTTGGAGGTCAAAAGTGAACGGAGGAGAATTAAATTACGTATTTAAAGGGGCTCTCCACTGACACCGCAGTGCTCTTCGGTTGTACGATGTTTTTTTTTGTTTTTTTTTTATGGCTGTGGGTGAGCTTATGTCATGGCGATGACACCAGGCTTATCTTGACTTGTAATTTTTTATGATGTTACAATCTGAGGCAGGACTTTGAAAAATTGTGGCTTTTTCCAGGCAGGCGTGATCCATCAAATAACAATTTGCATGATGGGAAATGTAGGATCCAACATGTTTTGAGCTTAATACAACAACTAGGACTGAAATGTGAGGATATCTCGCCTCCCCCTGCTTTGATTTTTTTTTTTTACATTTTGCCCTTTAACATCAGATTTAATTGGCTGTGCTCTTCATGCAGGTTAATTCAGCTGTAGAAAAAAAAAAAAAAATCTCCCTCTTGCAATTTTTTTTTCTAATTTCTACAATTTTAACACAAAAAACGCTCACTTAAAAGTCTGCAAATATATCACAATTTCAGCGAAAATCTGCCACACAATCAATCATTTTTGATCCCAATAATCACTAAAGGGACTGTATAGTGAGCTAATGGAACAGATTCAATAACATCCACCTTCAGACCTGTTTAAAGTACCTATATGCTGTAAAAAAAAACGTCTTTAACATTACTCATCCTCTGCCTGCTATAAGAGTGCGCTTTCATCTTCAAGGGCACCTTCTAGCTTCGGTTAATTCCTCTCTGTATTCCCTTCAAGTGTTCGACGCCCATGAGGTCGATAACAAACCAGCGAGCAGTGAAGGGGGATTTCAAACGATACAGAAGGAGCTCGTTTATATGTGCGAGTCCAGTGGAAGATGTGATTTTTATACTACAGCCTGGTAAACATGTTGATTACGTTAAAAGAGTGGGTCAACAGTTTCCTGGACCTGCCTGTGAAGTGCTTACTCGGCACATTATTTCTTCTAGTTTCTTGGCAATCGCTGTCACAGAAGCCCCGTGTTACTTGAAAAAAAAAAAGTGTTAATCAGTTTGGATAGAAACACTACTTCCATGATGATAAAAAAAAAAAAAAGGCCTTTTATAGTCACTGTGGTTGTCACAGAAGGTGTTTGATTTTCAAAAACAAGGACAGAACCGCTGCATAAAAAGATATTCCCCCGTGACTGCTGCCGTACGGGAGCGATGACGTACATTACAGCTGAGAGCTCTTAACGCTCGAACCTTCAGGGAGGCGATATAGATGAAGGCTGTCCATTATCTCCATGATGACAGGAAGCCTCAAGCAGCACATGCGCGCACACACACGCACGCACACACACACACACACACACACACACACGCTGGAATATTATTGATTAGAGTAGTTGTAACACTCTCGGGGCAGCGTGGCCTCATTACGGTTAAAAGCTACCTGTTTCAAATTTACACACGACTCCTGCACACGAGGCTGCCTTTGAAACGGCTCTGCCTCCAGGACATTTACTCGCTCAGTGTAAGTGTGTGTGTGTGTGTGTCTCTACCTTTTGGGGCTTAAATTTCAGGTAGCCGCTCGTCAGAGTCCCCGGAGGCCTGGCTATCAGTTGCCTCCAGCTAGCCTGCTGTAACTAAAGGAAGCCTGGTGTGTGTGTGTGCGTGTGCGTGTGTGTGTGTGTATGTGTGAGAGAGATGAAGCCCTAATTAGAAGGTGAAATCACTATCCTGTAATCTTTTCACTCAGGAGAGCTGAGCTCGGATTCATCCGTGTGTCTGAAAGGGGGGATTTACAGATGAAGGTTACCGGGAGGAAGCAGACACACAGACACACGCACTTTAAAAAAAAATCTATAAGCAACTGTGCATGAGATCGTGAAAAAGGACGAGCTAAGACATCAACACTTTGCAAGACCAGTCAAGAAATCGATATTAAATTTGATATTTTGTTTGCACGTCTAAAAAACGCAATAATTCCAATGGAGTCTGGTGCATCAATAGTGTGAATGCAGCATTTCCCACACGTAGACTCAGCTTTTTTTTTTTTAAATCAACACATTTTTCAATCTGTCCGACAGAACGACGTCGTTAACCCTCGGTGGAGCAACCGGTGGACAATCTCAACCCTTGCTCCCTTGCTCCCTCCCCCTCCTGTCTGCTCCACACCGAGGACAGAAACGCAACACTAAGCTGGAAAGAAAGAGGTGCTCATAAATTAGGTAAATATCATAACACATACATAAGTACCTGTGTGAATAAATGTTGTAGCTCTCGGACACTTTTATTTTGAAAAGTAGCTCTCAGAGGAGCCCCTCTGTCACGCATAAATTAACGTCTGTTACAATTCAAGCCCTGACTGAACGATTCACGTGGCGAGATACAATAAAGCTGTGACTGTCTCCAACACATGCCTGAAGGAAGACATCATAAAGTGCGTAAAGGCAGCAGATGTGTGTGTGTGTGTGTGTGTGTGTGTGTGTGTTTCAAAGGAGCAACATACAGCGGATGGCCGTGACCCTTTGGAGGGAGGACAGTCGTTAACGCACAAAGCTTTACGGTCACTTGCTAGATGCTTTCTGGAGCATGGCTGGATTTTCTATCGCACACACTCGAGCTGGAATTTTAAAAAGGAAACACCAAGGGACGGGTTGAAGGATGTAAAAAAAAAAAAGAAAAAAGAAATCACATGGCTGGTAAAAGCGAGACAAGAAGTGGGTCAACGGAGTCGCAGAGTGCATCGCCATTTTGAGATCCATTGTGGACTTCCTTTGCTTTGCTTTCTTGTAATGACATTATTTCAGCGTGTATTCATAATGCTGTTTCAGCTGTCAGCACGGGAGTGTGGGGTTGGGGGGGGCGGAAGTTATGACTGACACTAACAGGTGGGACTGATGTCTTCAGTGTCCTCCGCCGTGTGTGTATTCGTCCGTGTGCGTACGTGTACGAGCGCATGCGACACGCGGCGTGAGACCAGGAAGCAGATCGATTGCGGCAGCCTTGTACGGGAGCACCCGCCCGGGGAGTTATAAAATAACTGCTTTAGCTCGGCAAGGTTGATTGAAGCAGGAGAGAAGGAGGAGGAGGCGGCGAGCTTTATGACCTTGTAAATCAGAGGGAATTTGTAAACTCGGGGCTCGGAGAGGAAACAGGAGGGGAGGCGGCGGCGGCGGCGGCGGCTACTGCTGGTGGTGTTTTCTGGCAGCAAAAGGGGATGGTTGAGGGATGAGTGTCCGGGGAGGAGAGCTTACAGGCTGAGAGACACAGCGAGGCAAAAAAAAAAAAAAAAAGAGGCTGAAATTCAACTGTGCTGCAGCTATCTCAAAATACAGAACATGCACAGCGGTAGGAACAGTATTCATCGTAGAGAACTGAATCCCCAGCAAGCCGTACCATTTAAAAAAATACGAGGCAACGAGGCAAAGAAGAAGCAACCTTTTCAGCCAGCAGGTAAAACACCAAGTTCCTATTTCTCTAAATCCATTCAATTCCAACTCACCAGGTCCCGATTCGATATATCGATTCAGTTATTTCGGGATATATCAGCAACATTATCAGTTTTGCTCGGCTATGAAACAGAATCTCAGAGAACTGATTGTGTAAACTGTACCAGGAGCCCTCCAACATAGTGCATTATTAAGAATGTTAATGTTTGCATTATTAATAGACCGCAAAGCAGTTACATTAATGCACTTTTTATTCAACTAGTCAAGCTACTTTTTCCTTTCTCAAAATAAGCCCCGCCCACTGAAGATGCACATACTCGTGTTCAGAATCTCATTGGCTATACGAAGCGTCAATCATCGCCAACTTGACGACTCGATACCGACTCTGATTGGCTGTTATAGGCTGAGGACAGCATATGGAAGCTCCTATTGGCTCAAGTGAGATGTCAATCAAACCGGCAGTGTAAAGACGCTATCTGACAGATTTTGATTTATCCACGTTGACTAAAACACTGGATTTAGTGTGAATTTTATTGTAGATGTTTTCTTCTCGACTCTGTTCCCAAGTGTGGGATGAAATAGAGGTTTCTGCTGCCGTAACCTGAAGAGGTGAGGGGAGCTTTAGCCTCATCAGGATACCGACAGGTGCGCTCGCTTCACCATCCTCAAACTGCCTTCTACACCCAACATCTGACTTTTTTTTTTTTCAAATGGGACAGACGCTGTGGCCTCCAACCAACACTGGAAGCTTGTCAGTTTCCCCACACAACACACACACACACACACACACACACACACACACTCAGATTTACACGCAAAGCCCATTAGACACACAACATCTCTGCGGTGATGTCATCATGTTGAGTGAGTCGGAGATTCATTTTAAGCGAGGTGATTTTCACAAAGACACGTCCGCAGTACTAACAGCTGTCAGGCCCTCGTGGGTGACCTCTGTCTCCGTGTGGGTCCGAACTGTCTTTGACCGTGTCCTCTACTTGTGGAGGGGGCGAGCGGCATCGGCATAAGGTCCGGGACGACAGTGCCTGCCTGCTCTAATCCGTGAACAAGGACGCCGAAATGAAATGACGCCACGCAGGCAGCGTGTTTCAGGGCCTCCGATTTTCCAGCGTGTCATAATGTCCTAAAAATAAATGGATATATATAAAGGCCCGTCAGATGCTCAGAGGAATATAATTGTAAAACTCAATAGACACTGGTTTCACAGGTGGTGAAACAGCATCCAGAGGTGCTCGCAGTGCATTCTGGGATCGTTATTGCACTTCACCGCCCCGCCATGCCCCATTAGACAGAACGGTCCATAATCTGTTGGAGTTCGGTGGCACGGTTTCTGACTGCGAGACAGCAGAGGAGGTGCAACACGACTGCTGACGAGTCGGGTCTCTGCTGCGTTTATGCGGGCCACATTAATCATCCGAGCGCATATGTGAGGGAGCGTTGAGGTGCGAGTCCCGTACTGGAGGCATAAATTATAAAAACACACACGCATACACATGCTGCAGCTGGTAGATTCCTGCCTGTCCTGCAGTGGTGGAAACACCTGTATCCGTCACACGCTCCATTGGATGCAATTACAAGCTTGTGTACAGGAGCCAATGGTGCTGAGGGGCATCTTAACACCATTTCCATACATTTCAACTACAGCTCAGTGAAGCGGGCTGTGAAGCAAACAAGTGACACTCGGATGACGAAGGATAAATCCGGATAAATCCTTCTGGTAGGAAGGCAGCTCCTTCTTCTCAATAAAGTCGGGACCTGCTGTGACAAACGACCCGGCCGGCCTTAATTGATCACTTCGACTGACACGCGACGGACATTAAAAGTCCTTTCGATGGTTCAATTTCAACTTCGTTCAGTGGTTTAACATTAATACTTGAAACAACATCCTATGAGAACTCGTAGTATTTCAACTATTTCAAATGTAAATGGACGGTAAAGCAGCTATCACGTGCACCTTCCACCTTGTATTCCTCTCTCTGTCACTCAAACAAACACACACACAGACAGACACACACACACACACACACACACACACACAGACACACACACACACACACACACACACTGGAGGCTGCAGGTCCTCTTGTGCCCTGGCTGTCAAAAATCTGTTGTTTTTTTTTTATTACGGAAAATGTCGGCCATCCAGCTGAAAAACATTACAGATAAATGGAAATCCGAACATCTCACACTTCAGATATGAGCTCCAAAGAAAAGCAATAACACTTTCTGGAAATGTCTCGGGCCCGATTCAATCAAACATCAGCGACACGAGGAGTCGATTTAATAACCTCAATAACAACCCTGGCTCTTTATTCCCTCAAATGTCATATTCGGGTTTGCACCCCGGCACTCGGGCCAGTTTAACGGCACGAGGAATTATTTCCGTAGATCACATGAGGACAGCAAAAGACGCGCTTTAACGTTTCCACTCAGCTCACTTCTCCATCATAAAAAGAGGGATGAAACACACTGCTGCCTGTTTATGAGCCTGCAGGGGTGAGAGTGTGGCCGTACTAATGCCAGCTCCTGGTGTGTGTGTGTGTGTGTGTGTGTCTGTCAGCACCGTGTGTCCTCTGCTGCGCTGCCAAAGGCCTGCGGCGCTCCCTCTGTACATCGCCTTTCCCCCATCGAATAATTTCTTACAGACTGAAAAATAAAGACGCCGAGTGACGTAAAGTGAAATCTCTATAAGATAAAGAAGGTGGAGATAAACTCAAGACGGGTTCGAGACTGACTGTATTGTATCTGACGCAACATCATCCAGCCACCAGCAGACACTGAAACACCCCGCCAGTACAAAAAAGAAAAAAGAAAAAAAAAAAGAGATAAGGCGAGAAAAGGCAGGCAGTCACTCTCAGCTGCCTCGCTCTGCATCTCTACTCCTCCGACTGGGTTGCTATGGAGACGGCTCCCTCCGAGGTGGCCTGGCCATTTTTTTTTTACAGGTCTCCCCCCGTCGACACTCGACAAAATAACGCCCTTAAACTTCTCCCTTCTTTCATCCCTCTGCGATCTCTCAAGAGAAAAAAAAAAAAAATTGTTTTCATTTCACCGGCGCTTCATTCCCCCACGAATGATCACAATGTTGATCGCAGGTTTTGTTTCTCGTCGACGCTGCCAGAGAGGCAAGAGTTGGCAAAAACATACAAATAAAAACATGCGAGAAATGTACCATGTGCTCAATAAAATGTGGTTTAACAAAGCTTTTTGAACACAAAAGGATGGCATGTGGGAACACGACTAGTTTTTCCTCTATTTTTATGAAGCACTCTACATCTGCTTGACTACAACACCCATCACTGCCTTCCTATACGATAAGGTTGGACGGTCTTCTCCTCAGCATCTCTGATTGGACAACTGACCCATTACCTCTCTGAAGCGCTCGCGCACACAGACGGGCCTCATCAGAACCGCTCCACTGGCTGGCTCTCAACTGGACTGGACTTTTAATTACAGTGCACCTGACTGCTGGAGCGAAAACAGCACCACCTCAAAACCAATACACTTCACCATTAACACTTCAAAGCTTGATTTAAAATCTACAAGCCTACTACGCTTGTAACTGTTTGATTATAACTTGGATTTTAGTCTGTTTTAACCATTCAAACGTACTTTATATTATATTTTAAGGCTTCCTATAAAACCTTTTTTTTTTTTAATTGATTTTAGTTCATCTTTCAGGCTATCTTCTCTCATCTGACAGTTAAATGTTTTATCAACTAAACAACCTAAACGACCTCGTCTCTGTCAGCTTGTCTTTTTGTGTAGATTTTTCTTTGCTTTGTAATTGCGTCACCTTCAATGATTTATCGAGCATGAACAACTGCAACATTTCAGCCACACAGACATCAAAGTCTCATGAAACAGACGAGCACTTCTGACACTGATGTCCAAACAAGTGTCGGACTACAGCATCACACACACAAACACACACACAGGTCCAGTTCTGCATTTTGTTGGAATCAGAATTGGGTTTTTGCCTTTGACTTCCAGTATAAAAATAATACAAAAATCTGCTTTTATCCCAAGTAAAGAAATCAAATGATCTTGAACTCCTGCTCCTGATGGTAAGGCATTTAAAGTTCGGCGCCTAATCTTTCTCTAACACCTGCCCGACACTGATAATCTACAAAGCATCAAACTTGACAGGAAAGAAAAAAAGAGAAAAAAAACATTTTCCTAAATTCAGTCGCTGCCAAATGAAAACTGTCTTGTGCTCGAGAAAACGAGAAACTCGTGTCTGACAAATGATCTGATGTTCATCAGAAACAAAATACTTCCTCTGCTGACATCCAGCTGCACTGCTGCTGATAAAACACCGCCTGAAAACTGTGTGAATGAGGGTGTGTGTGTGGGTGTGTGTGTGTGTGCGGGTGGGTGATTACTCAATCTGCTTCACACACACCGGTTCACTTCATACACCTGTGGGATGAATGTGACTGCACCCACCTTTACATACTGATCAGCCAGAGAGAGACAGAGTGGGGGGCGGGGGGTGGGGGGGCTTTCAATAGGTTTACCGGAAGTCTATTACTCGCCGAAGCCTCGTTGACCCTTTCAAATTAAGGGCTGAACAGGACACAGTTTTCAGCTCAGGAACTCGGCTCAATACAACAAAACCATGTGATAATACTTATCTGGAGATGTGCTTTATGCTGCCTGAAAAGAACAAAATAAAGTCCAACAACTGACATTATATCCACTGCTCTTAGTATGTTGTATAAGGAGCTTAGTGCTATTTAAAAGCAGGCTTTTAGGGGCAGTTGCAGGGACCTTTGCACGAGCTTGAGTGTTTTGTTTTTTTAAGGAAATGTGGAAAAGGGATGTTTTCCACTGGTTTTATCAGAGCATTGATTTCTATTTCTTTCAGTCTGAATTATTTTACTGTAAATACCTGATTCATTTCGGCATAACCTTGTCTTGTTTGATGTTTTTCTGTGTTTGAATTTACTTATAATGGAAGAAGAATTACAGTATTGGTACCCAAAAACAGACGGAAAGAATAACAGTGTTATTAAGGCCAAAAAAAAAATAATTCTGTAATTCTGTGTTCAGATCATTAATCTTACAATTTAAATAATATGTATGTATGGGCCTACAGTCGGTCCCACTCTCTACTTGACTTAGTGGATATAGCATTTTGAAATGAAACCTCTCAAGTGCAGAAAAACGATCGAAGCGCAGCGAGCTTTAAACGGACCGGGCAGGGAAACGGAGGCTCGTTATCAGTCTGCCCCAAAATGGCCCTTTAATTAAAAGCAGGAGGTAATGAACACGCTCGGGAGTCTGATTAGCAGCTAATGCCTCTCGCTGTGAGCTGATGGGCTCCCGCGTCTGCCCTTTTTAAAGCTCGACTCGGTGGAAGAAGAAGCCACGAAGCGCAGCGGCACGCCGGCTACCTCCCGATTAAAAACCACAACAACCCAGAGGACCTTAAGATTTAGAATCGCTGTGGTGCTCTGACATTCAACACGCGTGTGTCGTCAATGAATACGGTTTGAACTATGTTTTTTTTTTTGCTCTCACTTTATTCTCTCGGGACAAATAACATCAGGATGTTGTCAGTGGGACAACAACTAAGTTTTGAAATCTCCCTGATATTCCCTGAAATCCGGGTGCGCTCGTGCTCTTGTCGATCCCCCCAAAAAAGTGGAGAGCTCAACAAGCTCGTAAGGCAAATAACGCACTGAAATGACATCGCCAGCCAGTCAGCTGTGTGAACACATGTAACGATGAATGAATTAGTAACGTTGGGTAAAGTAGAACAAGCCATAAGGCTATTAGTCTGCTGCCTTATTATTCAATTCTCCACATCTTCATCACACAGCCTCCTGATATGAGGAGTTAGAGGGACGCTACATGAAGACAATCCTCTCTTGTCGAGTCTATTATTATTCCGCCGACTTCCCTCTGTCAGACATCTAAAGAGTCCGTTGGGTCGGGGGCGACCCGCTCGGAAACATACATGGTGTCGCCTGAAAGCTCATCAAGGCAGTAATCCAACCGTCCGCGGCAAGCCAAACAATGTGCAAATCTCTCCAAGTCTCTAAGTCATTTTTGTCTGGGATACAGTAATCCCTCGGTCTCCGTGCTGCACTGCGAGCATGCATTTGAATACGTTTAAAAAGAAGAAGAAAAAAAAAAGAAAAAACTCCGCGGAGAGCGGCGATAAGCTGAATTTGAGCTCCTAAAACCAGCCTGTTATTAAGTTTGCTGTGAAACTTTTACCCAAGGTTGTTCAAAGAGTTTCTCCGCAGAGCTCTCAAGAGGTCTGAAAACGGGTTATCCTCGGTGCACTGGCGTTCTCCGGCTCGCCGAGTGAAGTCTGTCGCTTTCATCTTCAGAGGGAGCGCGTACGTACGTATATATCTGCGTGTCCTTTTGTGGGTGTCGGAAGGTATAAATGTTTGAGAAGGCGTGCGCTGCATATATATATATATACGGCGTGCGGGTACGTCTGAAGGAACCTTCGGTAAATCGGGTCCAAAGTGTCTCGAGTGTGTTTAAGTAACAATGTCAAACGCGTGCGAGTGCTCTGTAGATCACAGTACCTTCCAGAAGTTGTCCACCTTGCCGTAGACGAGCGACTGGTTCTGCCTCTTGATGTCGTCGATGTGCCGGATGTCGCTGGCGTTGAGGTGCTGCTCCACGACGAAGCCCAAGAAGCTGTTGTCTGGCGTGTGAGCTGCAACACAGAGAGCGACGAGTCAGCGTGCGTCTGATGGGGTTTACGGCAACAGAGCAGGGAAGAGAAGCGAAGAGCATTCTTTTATAAAAAAAAAAAAAATTAAAAAAAAGGGGGAGAAAGACGTCAGCGATCACGTTTCATCAATTTATGCGTCACAGAACGCCTCAAATAAATCTTACACACGTTTTGAAATCGTATTTCAAAAAGCTGTTGCACAACACAATCCAACAAGCACTGTTTTTTTTATTGTTGTTGTTCCCCTCCATCACTTAATGCACGGCGATGCCTGGTTGCTATGGGAACCACGACACAAGCAGGTCAAGTGTGGAGCCCGGAGCTGGCAGCGTTTTTACCTCGCCGCCATCTGCCTCGTAAAAAAAAAGAAGAAAAAAAAAAGAGCAAAAAAAAAGCAGCTAAATGTGAAGACGAGGGAGTTTGGATTAAGTGAGAAGAAAATGATAGAGTTTAAATAATAGAATCTGACATGAAACAAAAAAAAAAAAAAAAACGGAGGAGCTGGGAGCCCGGCTTAACGATGCCATCACCTCTGGAAGGGAATGAAACGGGCTGTGTTCAGGGGAAGCGCTCGGGTTCACCGTTGTGGTTTTGTTGCTCGGAGCCCCCTAGGGAGCTGCTGCGGTCAGAGCTCGTTCTTACCGCAACCTTATTACCACGGAGGCAAACGGAGGTCAGGGAGTCCGGGGAGAAGGAATTCACTTCAGTATAGTAAATAAAAGGAAAGGGCTTTAGCGGGGGGGAGGGGGGGCCGAGAAATTCAGCTACCCGCCGGATTCAAGCGCTGCAAATATCCTCTGGAATTACAGTCAGGCCTTTAACACACGATGGCAGCAATCAGGACTTAACTACGAGCAATAACTGTCCAAGTTCAGATATGCTGCACTCGTTTCATAAATAAGGCTACTGTGTGTGTGTGTGTGTGTTTTTTTTGTCAGGGTGTCGGCTGGAATGTGACATTTTGTCCCACCTCGACAACAAAAGCCAGCGTTTGCCGGTCGACATAAAGGAAACACATTCAAGGCAAACGGAGTAAAAATGAAAACAACAATTACACAATCTCATTTTTGCACTCAATGATTTGCCTTTACATTTCCCCTGACTTCCTGTAATTCATAGTGTGAAATGTTTCCTCTGTCAGACTTTCCTGTGTGAAGATGTATGTTTCTGCACCAGGGGCCTCCGACCTTTTTGACCTCTGAGCTACTTCGACTAAATAAAAGTGTCCGTGCAGATCGTATTGACGGCATCGTTGTCTCGGACAGATGAAAATATAATTATATAAATGCTCGACAAATATAATTGGGCGGCTTCTATACCGTGCACTACTTTCTCTACCAGCCAATGAGACTCCTCTTCTTCACGATGTATGTGATTACGTGAGTCAGGTTCATTTCCTTACCATGTATTGTATGCAAATCTTCTCGCTCTGCACTTCCCACCGTCGGATTCCACAGAGGAACCTTTCTTTTACCCGCCGAGGGCTGGTAGCCGGCTTTTGTTTCCGTGCGCGTGTGGGCGAGCGAGGGGAGAACGTGGGAGTAGCTGTTAGGAAGACATCGGCAGATCTGCGCGAGGTTGTCAGCGTGGGCCGGAGCTGAATGCAACAAACGCTCCCAAAATACCTGTCGTGTCTATCGCACAGCGCGCTGGACTGATAAAAGCCGTGACGATATAAACAGCAAGTAGGAGGGTGATTGCCCCCCCCCCCCCCAAAAAAAAAAAAAAATCCAGTGAAATTCACAGGAATAGTGTTAACGGGAGGTCTTTCAGGATTTAGGGACTAAGTCTGGATGTCTGGTGTTTCGATTTAGACCTCTATATGTGTCTCTTTGTGAGTCCATCAGCAAAATTGGGGGATTTCAGGTATATATTTCTGTCAGCCAGCCAATTGTATGCAACAGAAGAGGAGGGAAGGTTCGACGACTGATTTGAGGGGCGACATGAAGGGAACTCGGAAGATGAAAAGAATAGATCCCTCCCAAAAAACTCGAGCTTTTTTTTTTTTTTTTTTTTAAACTAATACAAACAGAGACTCTTTTCTGATGTCAGGGAGGCCGAGGAGGACGGGGGCACGAGGAGGAGGCAGCGCGAACACTTGTGCACCGAGCTAACTGTGTAAACAGGACAGGCTGGTAATTAGTGCTCAGCCCTCTTGATGCGTTTGGCAACAGATGCCTCTTCTCCCACTAGAGCCGCCACTCAAAATGTCACTCAACTTGCCACAGCTTCATTCGCTATTAGCTAACAAACAGCCCGGGAGAGGACAGCGCCGCCGGAGAGAGGCAGCTGCTTTGTCGCTCCTGACAAATTTGGGGCAAATTTGCTCTCTGTTAGGAATGGGAGTCAATATTGGTACGAACCGGTGGAGCTGAGAGGAGGAATGAGGTCAAGAAGTGTTGGCAATACCTCGTAAGGGCGAGATGTCTTCTCGGAGTCAAGGGGGACCATGTGGGTATTTATCCAAGAAGTCTCACAAAAAATTTAGGCAAAGGCAGAAAAAAATAAAAATAAAAATACCAGACGAGTACAAGTGAAGGATTACGTGATTAATGTTGGCCCTACACTTATTTTACAAGAAGTTGGTTTTTATACTGCTGGCCAGAGGGAAAAAAAAGAAGAAAAGATTTCAAGATCCTCTGCGCTAAAATCTCCAGCGCTTTGAAAAGTCGACATCAAAGACTTACGCCTTCTCTGAATGGGCCTGAAGCGGGAAAATAAAGACGCTCCACCTGAAAAAGTTTTCACACCTCTGAGATTTAACGCTAACAGTTTCAAACTTCTCGAGATACACGAGGAGGGCTGAAATTCGATTATTTGATGTGTCGTGGAATCAGAGAATTTCCCTCCCAGCGTATTCGTTTTAAACCTCAGTGTAATCTCATGTAAATTTTCATATTTCAAGTGGATCATGTGGCCACAAGTCGCCTTCTTGCATGGAAACGATCAGAATCAACGTGTCAATTTGTCATTATTCGGATAAAAGAAGCTTATTCAGCTGGTTTGGGTGGAGCTCAGATATGTGAATAAATGTTCCTAAACACGAGGAGCTCTTAGAGGGAAACAAAAAAAAGGTTGGAGGCCTTCGGCTCTACAGCACTCCTGGACTTCGGTGTCGGCAGCTTTCTGCAACACTTGTATTACGTTAATCCCCTGCAATCAATCAAAGCAAGCTTATGAAAAGGTTTGGAATGAAACCGGGTAGGAACGCAGTGGGAGCGGCTCAATTACAGCTAAACAGGCCCCTCAATATTTTCTGTTTGCTCGTCCTTCTGATAATATGTTTTTGTGTGTGTGTTTGCATGTACAGGAGGAAACACACAAAGTCTGAGACCAAACACAACCAGTCTATTGATCCCACACCGAAAAGAAAGATTTAAATGAGCGGGTGTGCCGGCGATGTTATCAATCAAAGCTCTGCGGGCGCTATCAGTCTGGCACATCTCAGGGTCAATTACACAACTGGCAGCGCTTCAAAGATAAATACAATCGGCTGCTACTTTCGACCTCTGACCAGAATAAATCAACATTTCTAAAAGGGATTAAATATTTTGCAGCAGGGGTAGAGGTGCATTAACTTGTGGTGGATGTACAACTATGGATGCTGTGGATACTTTACTGAAAACATGAAATAAATCCGGGATACCGGTCTGGTTCAGGTCAGGTTTAATTTAGAAAGACCTTTGTTACAAACTTGTTTTTAAGCTGATCAAGTGCTTCCTAAATAAATCCCACTTAGAAGAACTTGAATCCCGACATCTCACTCTGACCTGCAGCTGGGATTATAATTATCTCTGCTCTGCTCTCCTGATTATGAAAGACTCCGGTGTGCATCCATTTAAACACAAACTGTACACTAGAAAAACACTCCCTCGCTATCCCCGACTCCTGAAATAGATTAATGAGGTCAATTTGGTGTCGTCTTGTCTTATTGACCAGAGGCCACACACTCCCAACACTCCCAATTCCCCTCCCCGACCGGTGATTTATGGAGCGCTGCCAAATCTGAACAAATGGACCAATCCGGATTTTGGAATAAATTACCTGCCGGCGTCTGATTTGTCCGTTTGTAACATCTCTATTTAAAAAGGGAAGTTGAGATACACTTTGAAAACAAAGAAATACAAATATTACACGACGATAAAGTCGTGTTTATAGTTTGGAGAATTTGGAACCAGACTTTATAAGATGGAGGATTGAAAACTGGAGAACCCGTTGGTTCATCGCTACAGATGTTAAAAAGGTTCTGCTAATCGTTTCCTGTTCTTGTTTTATCTCTTATATCTAGTTTCATTTCACACTTTACAAAACTGTATTTGAAAAAACAAAGCACGAGATGAAAATTGTTTGCTGGATGTTTGAAAATCAATCACAATAAAAAAAAAGAGAATTAGACACAAAAAAAAGAGCCGTCTTGGGTCTAAAACCAAAAACTATTTGGTGCACTGATGACTGCAGGATCACATGAGTTGGGTAAATGGAGGTCCACGCTGACAGCTAGTTAAAGAATTTGCACCCAGTCTGATAACAATAAGAAACCTGAGAAAGCTCCTCCAACATCCTCAGAGGTGTTAATCTAATATGCTGTTCGTGCCGCATGGTGCTGCACTAAGCCCGAAGGGAAGGTGTTGTGCAGCACAATGCGGAGAAGGAGAAAGAAAATCCTCTCTCGTCTCTCGTGTCTGGAAGTGATGCCCGTCCTGTGTTTTTTTTTTTTTAACGCTCGGCCAAACCGCCGTGCACTTGTTTCACCGGCGATATCATCTAACCTAGCGACTTTTAACCGGACTTTGTGCAAAGGCCCCTGTGTGCTATGAGAAAGACATACCCTATTCAGCGCACAAAAGGGACCATTCAGGTGCGGTGGCATTCTGGATGGCTCCGGGCTTCACCTTCGTGAACGGGGGATCGCAGGGGGTAACATTTCACTTTGTCTCAGCCGCGGGGGAAAAGGTCAGTACCCCCGGGGGCTGGGGGAGCCTTTCCCCTCCCGAGAAAACGCTACCCCGCTCGTCCGCTGCGCTGCCGCCGCTCATCCGCCCTCGACTCCGGTTACCGAGAGGGATCTCGCAGTCGGACCCGCGAAACCCTCGACGTCCTACATTCATAATCACAGCAAAAATGGAGAGCCGAGCGCCTGACCTCTTACTTACTCCTTTGCTTGATGATATTCCATTAGCTGGCACCGTGCTGGATTTTCAAAGAATCTTTGATGCCTCTTTTCCAACAAAGAAACAGCCCATTTGTAAAAATGGGACTGGAAGTGTGGACGGAGTGCAGAACATTTGAACTGATTTATGTCGTAAGTCGCCGTGTTTGGCAACTTCTTCAAACGGCAGAGTGAGGAGCATGAAAAGGTGATGAAATGAGTCTTGTTGTGAAGAAGGAGTTCTGCTCTACAATCCTGATCAACACGCAAGAAACTTTAGGGATCTTTTTTGCAGGGATTTTTATGACGTTAACTGCCGATCGTAACGAAGCCAAATGGCTGAAGGTGCCTCGTCCTTTTCGTGACGTTTTGACGCTCCGACTTACGAAACATGGTGTTGAACTGCTGCGGGTTGAGGTTCCACTTCCCCCAGGGCGTCTTGTGCCCTTTGGACTGGGCGTAGTGGGCGTGGTTGAACTCCGGCTCCGTCCCGAACGAGTCCAGCACTCGCAACATGCACCTACGAAGTCACAGGAAGACAAGAGGTTTAACGAGCGTACGAGGCCAGAAGCACAGATGTGTGTGTGTGTGTGTGTGCAGGATTGTACATGCTTTTAAACATTAAAACTACTGGTATACTTTATATATTTCAAAAATGAAGCCAACAAAAACTCCACGGTCATAAAATAAAGTCTGTACATCCCAGACTGTGTGAGAGCCGAAGTTTAGAGACGTCCCGACACAGTACAGAGTTGTTTTACGGCAAGACAATCAATTCCCCGGTTAACAATTCTTAATGCGGTCGATGACGGGTCGCCAAATCTTAACCAAACTTGAGGTGGGCATTCGACAAAGCGTAACGTATTTATTATTAAGTCTTTCATATAATGTCCTCAGAAACAGCGTGCATTTAGCGCTATGAAGGAAACGCAAACAGAGGCATCGAGTAGTCTAATGCTGCATGTACACAAAATAAAACACAATTTCCAAGCAGCTCCGTGGCAGATGATGAAATCACAAAACCCTCCATGCTGCGACTCAGATTGAGGAGGCCTGGCCTTTGGAGGTCTGAGACTGTGAATGAACATCACGGCTGACTCAAAGGTCACGGCGGCGGATTAATTAGACCACAACCAGGAGAGAGAATCATAAACCGCCTGCTGACCTTTAACTCTGCACCCGCTCATTGTTACTCGCTCTGACTGTGTCCCGTCTGCCACATTTTAAAGAAAGAGCCAGTGAAAGCTAATAACAATCACAATTGACTTTTTTTTTTTTTTTTTTTACAGACGGAGCCTGTTTTATTGGCCGTCTCGTACCCGAGAGGAGCGTTTTCTTCAGGGTAAACAATCACTTTGATAGGAAGCAGCCAGGTGGAAGCAGACACACGCGCGCGCACACACACACACACACACACACACACACACACACACACACGTAGACATCTGCCTCTGCAAAAATCCTCCTCCCAGTGATCGTCTCCCCGCCTACCCGCACGCTGCGCAGCTGGCTGTGTGAACTGCGAGCGTCCCCGAGAGAGCCGCCGAGCTTGGAAACACATTAACCACGAGGAAACTTTAGACTGAAAGCACCACGACGACGACAACAACAACAACAACGAGCCCACATGCCAACTGCGGAGAAAAACAAGCCTCATCTGTCCCCACTAGATATATATCCTCAACAGATGGGGGAAGTGCCGTGCTGGAGCCATAACATGTTATCAATATGGCCGCCGTGAGTTGCGGGCGTCCCTCGTTTGTCAAGGAGTCGAGGCTGTTCGGCCCAACAAGTGCGCCCTCTGTGACGCTTCCTGCGTCGCCGCTGAGTGGAGCTGCTTGTCGCTTTCAAAAGTAAGAGCGTGTCATCGCCGTCGCGCCGTCCACCTGAAGGGATCCCGAATGGATAATCTATAACAGTCGCATATGAATGAGCTCTCTGGCAACAATTATCTCCCGTGTGAAATCAGAAATCAACAAAGCGGTCCCACATGGGTGATTTTCTCTAATACAAATCTAGCGATGGAAATCTGGCAGAGCACAACAGCTGCATCTCTGCGTTGTCACACCGAAGCACGGAAATGTCCTCCAGCTAATAACATCACATTTACTCGTCATGAACCATCTAATATTCCCTTTTTACTGACAATGTGTTCCACAAAACATTAACCTGAATTGCGCTGCTACCATTTACTATCACCAAGCAATACATGAATCCATAAAAAAAACTTTTGACGAGCTCACGAAATACTTTGAAACATGCTTTAATCCTTCCATCTGCTGAGCCAATAATATGCAATCATATCTCAGAAAACAAACCTTCCTGACGCTGTTCTGAGTTTTCTTACTATTATTTCCAAAGACAAACAAAATGTTCACGCCAGGTCGTCGGCTCTAACGTGAGCTGCAGATATTAGCACGTCTGCGATGCTGCTGTTGCGGATACATCGTTACATAACACGGAGCGAGCCCGGTACGGTGGATGTAGCCGTCGAATGCCGAATTACGATCGAGTCGAGACTTAAAAAAAAAGAAAACAAACCAATTGCAGGAGTTGACGTCAGCTGCCAGAAGTTAATAACAAAATCGGCTCGCGAGTTTTCATTTGAGCCGTTAGAGCTGAAGATGTAAATGTGAGACGAAGCGCGAGAGGCCTGCTTCTGTTTTAAGCTCGAGTCCTGCTTCTGTTTTAAGCTCGAGTCCTGTAGTTTAAATATTTACCACAAACAAGAGGTTGTAAATCTGCCCCCCTCTTCCAGGAGTGCAAAGATTACCAGGTGGAGCAACAGTTCTGCCAAAACGGTAAAACAAAACAAAAAAAACCCTCAGATTTAAAACTCATCCAACTGCGAAAAGCACGAGGTTTTGACTGTTCCCCAAATACCTGAACAACACCGACACCGTGGACGAGCTAAAATCAGTGGCATGAGTCACACACACTCACAAACACAAACAGGCAAGAAATACCTACAGACAGAGTTGTGCCAGACACAGCAAAAAAAAGAAAAGAAGAAGCGAGGAAGTGACAGAAAACACACGAGACAGAGAAAGAGTCAGAGGACAAAGAAAGGATGAAATCAAACGTGTGCAGCCGATGACGAGCTTTTTACAGCTTCAGCTACATTTTAGCAATAAAGTCTTTAGGTTACACGGAGTCTTCTCATTCGCCCGCAGCAGCGTGAAGCACACCGACACGGCGGAGGAACGAAACACGTTTATCACAAACGGGCCTGTTTGTAAAATAAACCAGCGAAAAGGCAACAGGAGCGACAAGAGTTTATCCTATGTTAGAGTTTAATATGCAAACAAATCTGGCGTCTTCTGTCCAAAGAAACAGGTCAAAGGATTGTGGGATTCAAAGGGCACAAAGGCCTAGAAACATAATTCTGAAAAGTGAAAGACACTTGATGCAGGGGAAGCGATCGGGTTACACGGAGACAAAAGAGGAGAAAGCAACGTCTCCAACCTGCACTCCAGGTCAGAAGCGAAGCTCTCTGACATACATGTGCAACAATGGCAGGAGAAATAATGCCGAAAAATCACAGCATCTGGACCTGCCCGCAGCTGAACCAATTTCCTCGGGGCACAAAGCAAGCGGACGCAGTTCGAGGTGTTATGTCGCACACAAACAAAACCTGGTGACAAGCGGGAGGAACCAGCGGGGCCATTAGTGGCCCCCGCGCTTATTGTTCCCTCTCTTTTTCCTGTCAGTCAGAGCTGATGGAGGCTTCTTTTTTTCTCTTCCACGACAGACCAGGAAGGCCTAGTCTGCGGTCCTCAGCGGAGCACTCGGGGAGAGAACAGACTCGCTCGGTGACAACATCGTGAACAACGGACGCTCCTTTGGGCCGTTTGGGAAATTGCCGTAATGTACGAGCAGAAAATAGACCCATTGTGCCAACAAGTGCCAGACGAACCTCGAACCAGGTCCCCGTGGCCACAGGGATGACATAATGATGAGAGGAAGTGCACTCGTGCCGTAACACCACGCGCTATTTATTCAGTCTGAGAAACCGTCTCCAGAAAGCAATAAAACGGACTCGATCTCGTCTCTGTCGCTAGGGTCGTTGCTAAGCGTCGGGGTACTTCCCGGAGTCGTAAACATTACGTACGCTACATAAGACTCTGCTGACGTGACTGATTGTTTTCCAGGTGTTAGTCATACACCCGTGTGTTGCCGTGGAAACGGAGATCGTACTAACAAAAAGTGTCATATTTTGAGAGCAAATTGCCCCTCAATAAGGAAAATGTGATTCTATATTTTATGTAGTTGGTAACCTGTTGTATCATTGCAATATTAAACGTTTGGCAACGTGAGCAAACACCCCCGCCACTGATACAATCACACTTTGATTCAAATATGCCTAAAGTAGTGAGGACACAGACAAATACAGAAATATTATACACTGAGAAAACAAGTTTAAGGGCATTTGAATGTAAAATATGGGTGGACCTACTGGTAGTGGACCCAGGAGGGCCCCAGCGTCTTCTTAAACTGGGTGAGACCCACGATGTCGATGTAGATGAGCTCCACCACCTTGTCGCCCTGCGTGGGGCAACTGGATTTGTTCCCCATGACCTTGCGCATGATCCTGTGGAGAAAAGCATGGAAATTCAAATCAACTCGGGATCAACAATTTGATCCACGCGTGTCCAAACAGAAATGCAGGACCGAGCAGGACAATTATCACCTTTAAGGCCTGATGGCAAAGAAAATCCCAAAGTCCAAACGTTTTTCTGAAGAGAATTTGTTAAATTCAGGTTTAAAAATTGCAGGATAATTCTGTTTATTCTATATTTCTGTACTTGTGTTTACAATATGTGCTTTAGTTTAACAACAAATTGGTAAAAAAAAAAAAAAACTTGCCTATTTGTTCCTTAACACGGAGTAAAATAGGAAAAAAAAAAAAAATCATCACATAGGAAAGCCCCACTGCAGAAGCCTGACACCAGACTGTATATACTCCCACTGGACAAGATGAGTCAGCGTTTAAGTTTAAAAAAAAAAAAAAAAGAAAGAAAAAAACTTTAAAGCAGCCTGACCAGCTTTCTGTCAGCAGAAATAAGAAAAGGAATGATGGGGCTCCATTTGTTTACCCTTAGTCAAATAACGTTATGCAAATAGTGATGATGTTGGTTTAGACAATTCAAGAAGTTACAGAAAGACATAAAGTGCTTTGACTGCAGGGCGTCATCGCTTTGTGGTCATTGTTTTGGGGTTGTAAAGGATCAGCGCAGCAAACAATGTGCAAAACAGGAACCTGCTGCTCCGAAGTCTTTCATCCGTGAAGGTATGGAGCTCAGCAGGTACACAAATCACCGCAACAGAGGTCCAAACACACTTCCTTCACAACATGTTGACTTTATTCCAAAATGTATTCCTTCTCCTTTTATTATTATTATTATTTTTTTTTTGCTTTGATGTGGCCCTAATATTTTGTCGTAGTTAGTAAAGTGTTATAACATGTTCTTAACATACATTGAAGCTTGGGGTTAGTTGGGGGGTGAATTCGTGGCGATACTGACTCTTTGAGCTCAGCCAGGGAGGCGGAGATGCGGACGTCGTGGCCCAGCAGGTACAGCGTGGTGATGAGGTCACTCCACTGGACCAGCTCGCCCAGCGGGCCGCCGCTGAAGGCGTTTTCTGCGATCTTGAAGCCCGACTCCTTCGTCAAGAGGCCCAAGTGAACCAGGATCTGAAGGAGGGCGAAAGAAAGGAGATTATTCACCGCAATGTATCAAACACACTTGTAATGTCTTTATTTTCCTGAACGGAGGATGTAAAAACTGTTGATCCTGGTCGGAGGCTTAAAAAAAAAAAAAAAAAAGCGGCTCCACGTTTCTTTGAATGCCGTCAGGTGAACGGTGCACATGCTGAGAAAAACACATACAACTCAAGTAAAATATGAACACACACACACACACACACACACACACACACACACACACACACACACAGAGGGGTGGTTTTCGGCTGCTCAGGGGGAACACAGTGTTCCACAGCAGGAACAGAAAGAAATAGCAGGCTTTTGAAGTGACCGACACATTTTTCATTGTTGACAGCCAGCCCCGGTCCCGGAGCAAGCTAGTCAAGGATTAATACGGGCGGATTAATATCCAAAAGAGATTAGCGGCTGAAATAAAGAACTGGCTTTGAGAGACTCAGGAGAAAATACTCTTTGTTTAATTACATTGTGATTAGATTCGACAAATAAGTGAGGAAGGAGAGGTCGGACGCCACGGATACTTAGATAGATGCCACAGATACATAGATAGATGAGGCTCCTTCTTGTTTCTTAGACTCTCTGCTTTGCATCTGCACCACGGTATCATGGGAATGCCGTGTGAATTATTCACAGGGCCGGTGCAAAGTGTGGAGTACATTATTCAGTGTTGGGAGCTGCTCCCAGCCTGGGACACAATGGAATATCCATGTCAGCCTGAGCAGAAGTGGGACACCCTACGAGTGTGAAGAAGAGCACGAATGTGCCACGGTGTTTGTGAAAGCAGCCTTCTCCTCTTTTAGTGAACTAAGTTTGGAGTTTCTGTGGTTCTGCTTTACATAATAACCTTTTAACCACTTGGCATTCTGTCACCACCTGATATATTAATTACGCCGACTGTACATCCGGCTCACAAAAGCCTTTCATCCATTATTCTGAACTCTGTGTCCGGGAGGTCTGTGGCATACAGGAAGTGACACATTCCATGTAACTGTGAAGTGAACTAAGATCAAAAGGTCAAATTCTCAGACTTTTACTGACTTAAAAGCAATGACCTATAACAAGCAGACAAACAGGCTGCCAGTTGTGCTGAGCAGACAAGAAACAGCCACGACCTCACAGGGGTTTTTGGCACAATACTTTTCACTGCTTAAACCTGCGGCACGATTATGATCACACACAACTAGGCCATTATAAACACACTGACCCTTGTGCAAAAAACTGAGAAGAGTAGGAAGCATGTGAGGGGCTCTCTCTACCATATCTGATAGATCTACATTAGTTTTACAAACTTTACATGAAGCTCTAATGTCGTCTATTTTTAATCACTTGGTCTTTAAATTCATCATTTTGTAGTACATCTACATTTTTCCTGCATGTTTGCCTTCCTCCTCAACGTGACAAAAAAAAAAAAGGACCTCACAATAACCCAAACAGATGTAAATGCTGTTAAACATCCTTCTGCCGTGTCGCGCTCACCTTCTTCCTCCGCCTCTTGGCCAGGTTCTGCTTGGCGGCCAGCGAGCGGATGGCGCTGACCCACGGCTCGGCCATGCGTTTGATCCGCAGCATCATCCAGCGAAACTCCTCCCGTTGCGACATGGAGCGGTAAAGCTCCTCGAAACCGGTCCGGATCTCCGCCTGCGCACACAGCGAACACAACCTCTGAACGCGATGTCGGCAGACGGAAGTCTCGGGAGCGACTGCGATGTGAAAATGACCCTTTTGAAATTAAAATAGGCTTCAAAATCAGCACATGCAGAACGTGTTCTTTCAGAAGGCGTGAGGACGCTCTGCTCGGTTTGTTTGGCTTCGCCGTATCATCTTCCACTCTCGTGTTTCTGCGTGTATCCCCTCTTTTGGCTGCTGCCGTGACATAATCCCAAAGCAGTCCTTAAAATTTCATATCATGCAATTCACATTTGCAATGTTGACTTCCAAATTGCCCAAAGGGCCATTTTCTTGGAGCGGGACTCGTCTTGAAGAGTCCCGCTGAGAGCCTCCGCTCCAGTCCAACGTGGCTGCTCGGCTACGATTAAAACGCTCATCCACGTTGACTGAAGCTCATATCGCTCCACCTTTGCTTGGCACGTGGATTAAATGAAAAGCAGAGTTGGGTTGCAGACGAAAGGAAATGTTGAGTATAGGCTTTAATGTTTCGCACATGTCCGATTTGTACAATCCGAGTGAATCTGTTGCGGCGATAATATCCAACGCAGACGTGTGCGGAGGCAATCTCACATAGAGGGCACGTCGGAAGGCTGGAAACGTTTACAAAAATGAAGACACTGAGTTCAGAAAGCACTGCGATGAATTTAGAGAGAAGAGAAGAGAAGAGAAATGACAACACTCGGTTGTGTTTCCTCTCCGAGAGCCAAAATAAAGATTATCTTAGGACACATTTCAAGTGACAGGACGCACTTGAGGGACATTTTAACTCAAATGTTTAATAAATGAGATGTGAAGCAAAACAAATCCTGCCGTGAGACATCTCCTACTAATCCGCTCCTGTGTTGGAAGACTGCTGACTAACTGCAAGTCGAACTGAACGCGCGAAATATGGAGCTGAGCGAGAGGCGGAGTCGCACCGCGACGCCGGGCCGGGCCTCGTCTGAACGCCACGCCGAGCTGTTGGTGCGTTTCAGACTCACGGGATTCACGGAGAGGAGCACGAGAGAGAAGCCGGCGCGGCGTTACGAGCTGCTTCAGCGTGGCTGAAAACGAGGCGGCAGCGGGGCAGCGGCATCCCTCACCGCGACGGGAAAACCGCTCCGGCGGACTGAGCCTATTAAAATCTGGGCCTGAATTTAAAAAAAAAAAGAAAGAAATCTCCAAAAGCCTGTCGAATGGCATCTCAGCCGCCTCGGAGGAGCTCGGCGCTGCGGATGCATCCAGAACGTGGTGGTGGTGGTGGTGGTGGTGGAGGGGGGGGGGTGCTTAGTATTGATTCACCCGCAGCAAGAGGGGCAGCAGGAGAGCGCTGCGTTTTTTTCGGGGCTCTAAGTGGGATTTGAGTGAGCCGCCGCGCTGGCGGGGACGGACGATCATTATTCCAGATCTGTCCCGAGGTCCCGTCGCTCTCCGGCTTTTGGACTCTCTTCACGCCGTCGAGGCACGTTGGCAGCGTTCGCGCGCCGCCTCTCTTTGAAAGTCGCGACTTCGAACGACCTCCGAACTAAGCAGCTATCAGTGTGTCTTACAATTAAACAGCCCATTAAGCGGCTGCGATCGCGTCGCTTTCCCCTGCGGGGTTTCCTCCGCATCACGCAGGACGGCGGACGGGAGGACTTTTTAAACATTTACGCTAATGGGATATAAAGTCGCACGGAGTCTGACGCACGCGAGCTGCTTCCAAATTCATACATTCAGGCCACTCAGAACGCGAGCGTGCCAAATACTGACCACGGTTTCACAACACGATGCCTCCGTGTTTCATTTTTTTTTTTTGCACGGATATAAGCTACATTTTGGGATGTGACAGGCCTCACACAAAAGTGCTGCTGAAGTGTGTTCATGTATCCGGTTGGCAGGCGAACAGTTGCGTCTCTCACCTGTCCCCTCCGGTCTGTCTCTTCGCTCAGCGTCTTCGTCCTCCAGGGCAGACGGGGACACCAGTTCTCCACCTATCAAACCAGATCCCCCAAAAAAACAAAAAAACCTGCATTTATATCTGCTGTCGGCTCTGGAGCTCAGTGACACACAAACAGCTGACAACACACTGACTCACATCAGTTTATGCACACACATATATATATATATAAATAAATATAAAAATAAATATATATATATATTTTACAGCTTACAGATGGAAACGAGTCCAGCTGTTGTTTTCACAACATGTATGTTTGATTGCACTGCATCTGTCCTGGTGTCGTTGCTGCCATTACAAGAGAGGACTGATTTCACAATCCTCCCCCTGACTTACAGGGAAGTAAACGGATTATTATTCTGAATACATCCTTCAGACGTTCGACACGCTGGTCTTCTGTGATTTAACAAGAAACTCTTCAGTGGGCTGCTGAGATTTTAAACCACCGGCTGGGAAACAAGCAACTGATTTCCTCTGCGCTAAGTAAATACAGCAATTCTGCTCTCATGCACCGAGCTAACCACAAACCAAATACACATTACTGTGCACGCGTGTCTAGTCTGTGACATCTCCTGGTGAATACGTTTGAGCCTGTGAAGATTTCCCCCCAATAACACAACTGGAAGCGTAAGAGCATGTTCACCCTGCAAGAAGGAGGGCGTGATGGGGAAGTTCATCATTTATTTATCCGTCCATCGATCGCGATCGGCCGATAATAGCGCTAAAAAAGTTTGATCGGCGGTCTTTTAAAAAGTTTCAAGTAGACCCAGCGATCAGTGATCTTTCTCATGTTACTGGATCGTCTGTGAAGCATGAAAAGTAAAGGAAAGTGCAGAAAGTAGGAGAGGAAGAGAGGTTAACTTGTCCAAAGAAGACCGATGGTGCATGTGTTTTCATCGCCGCCCTGCCTCTCCCTCTCTCTCCTGCGTCTGATGAAACACTGCTGCAGATTTTACACCTGCTTTTCCCCCGGTATTACACCGCAGAGCTGATTTTTTTTTTTTTTTTTTTTTTTTTTTCTTCCTTTAGACCATTAAGTACAAAAATCCCCCGTTCACCCCGGGGAGCGCACAAAGCGCCGCTCCGAAGGCCCATACAAAACAGAGACGACAACAGCTCCTCTCATTGTGATTACATCAGATCAAGTACCCCTTTCTCTTCGCTCCGCTGCCGCTTCCGCCTCGGCGTTTCCGTCCACTCTCATCGAGCTCGACTGCTACTCGACCGTCTGGGACGTTACGGGGGAAGTGATGTGTGTGTTTTGCCGTTCTCCGGCAACAAAAAAAAAACCCTCAAAATTTGCTTCTTCCTTGTAAAATCTGCCAGAGACGAGTTAAGTTGTGTTTATTCTCCTTCTGAGGCCGCAACACGCCGCGCCAGTTGAGCCCCTGACCTTCTCCCGCTGACATCCTTCACGATATGCTGCCCTCTCCGCTTTGCCCCCCTCGCAAGGTTAACGTGCTGCTCGACATGTATGAATTATACATGGCGAAGGGTGTGTGCGTGTGTGTTTTGAGTATTTGCGCTTTCCGGGCCCGTCGCAGCTGTTTGGAGATTGGAAAATACGTGCCTATCGCCATGGCTACATCCCACGGCGGCTGTTAGATTAGCGGGATCGACAGCGAGAGAGTGGAGACACATGTGTTTTGGGATTTTTTTTTTTTTTCTGTTTGTTTCCTGCTTCCTGAAGCTTCTCTCACTCTAATGGATTTTACCGTTGTCCGCCTCGCTTCTATTTTCCAAACAGACGCGGCCAGGCTCTCGGCGCTCCCCTTTTCCTAGTTTACCGCGAAGCTTTCAGCTCGTATACAATATTCATAACAGGTGAGTGACCTTTCCCGACCCGGAGCCATGACTGAAATCGTACTTTTCCCTCTGAAAATATTCTCAAGTTTTCAACTAACAAACAGGGACGAGCTCTGCAGTGGAAATAAATCTGCACTCTCAGTCGCAGTCGATGAAACGACTCGGGACGGACATGTTTCCAGTCAGAAGGGCATCAGAATCAAGCAGAATACTAATCAATCGCTATAATTATAGAGAGGCCTTTGAAATGATAAATCACAGCGAGCTGGTTTGCCGGATCTGAGAACATGAGAGTTTAAAAGGGGGTGAAGCAGTTTCATTACTTTCATATTCAGGAGGTGGTGGGAAATGAGTCAAAGCAAATCATTATCGGATTAAACTTTCATCCAGAGAGTCTGAATCTCAAAGACAAGTCGTACACGTTTTGTTTTTTTTTTTAACCAGGCTTTAAAAAGAATGAACAACATGATTAATGTCCTCGCTAGAAATAAATATCTGGACATTTGGTCAAGAAAAATCCCCCAAAAGTGAAGGTCTAAAAGAGGAACGCGAGCTTCTATATGTTCGTGCTCGTCAATAATGAATGATTCCTCCGTGTTAGTCTGAGAGACTGAAGCAAACAAAGTCATTCCACGTCCTCTCTTCTCTTCTGGGCTAAAAAAAAACCCTCATCCCTTGAAGATAGCGCCTCACACCCCACCACCATCCTTCTTCTTCTTCTTCTTCTTCCCCCCCCCCCCCCCCCCCCCCCCCCCTTTCCCACTGAATCATCTCCTCCTTTCTCCCAAACCGGCCTCTTCGAACACACTCTAATTTGCTCTCATGAAAAATGAAATCCCCTTTACCTCGCTCCTTTGCTCTTATTTTTAGCACTTCATTCTTATGCGATCACTCTCAGGTTACGCTCTGGCCACCGAGGATCCATCGTACCTTACTTATATTTCATGTTCGACGAAGGTCAAAAAAAAAAATAATGATGAAATGTGTTCATTCTGGTTTTGGGTTTCCTCGGAGCCCATCTGGTGGCGTCCTCTTTTTTATTGTAATTTTCCCAAAAAAAGCATTATTGTGGCTTTCCGGTTAAATTTTGCACGACAATTGAAATGGAAACATCTTTTTTTCCATTCCTCTCATGCGTAATTGAACCCTTTGAAAGTCCACATTTTAATGTAGCTACATCAATTAGGCACCATCTAAAAAAACGTCATAATCAAATCCACCGCACAGAAGTGTTGGTGCGCCACACTTGAATGTATTGCATGTTGATTTTCTTCCAGAAGAGCTTTTCGATGCTGCGATCAGACAAAGTCTTCAAATACACATTTAGAATAGACGCACACTCAGGACTCACCTCGCTGAGGTAGATGAAGTACGAGCAGGTGGATCCATCCACGCCGTAGTTGGAATAGCAGGAGTCTGAGCGCCACATCTCCTTCATCCACTGAGGAAGAGGAGGAGGACGAGGAGGAGAAGGGGAGATTAAAATGTGAAGCGCACGTACGAACCAAACCGTGTAGGAGTTTAACCGTTTAACTTTGACGGCAGTCCGAAGCGTTTTGTCTGACAGTCACACCGGCAGCTGTCGTTCTCGTTCTGATGAGCGCAGAAGAAGTCAAGCCAAAGTGGTAATTTACCAGCGACTGTGGCGAGCGGGCAGGTTGTGACGCTCGTGTCAGTTTGGATCCGAAGTAAACATTTCAAACACAAAAGTCACACGGTAACAAAACTAACTAACCGAGGCGGGTTACCCGAGGCGGGGTAAAGAAATCACTGTTTTGGTCAAAGGAGTCCGGCAGCTTTGAAGAAAGCAATACAATCTGTTCAGTTCAAAGATGTCTGAGAGTCCGAAAAAGCGGTGAAAATATTCAAAATAAACTTGAGCTGCTATTTGATTTTTTTTTTTGGAGGTGGGCTTTTTAAAAAAAAAAAAAAAAAAAAAAAAAAAAATTTATGTGGCTGAAATATGTCCACAGCAGTACATCGCCTCGGGGCCGTGCCAGTAGAGCTGCCTGCTTTTTAAAACGGGGGATGTGCCGACCGCCGTCTACTGCAGGATGGACAACCCGTTAAAAAAAAAAAGAAAAAAAAAAGACTGAACTGTCCCTTTAACAGCCTGGGAAAGCAAATGTATTATCTTCCGAGGTTAGTTATGGTGGGGACGGGTGCGCTCTTGTACGAGCATGCAGGTGTTGAACTTCTTGATGCAGATGAGTAGCTTTCTTAGCAACCGTTGCCGTGATGATTCAGCAGTAGTTTTGAGTCCCTCCGGGACAGGCGTCTCCAGCCTTTTTTATTTTGTTTTTCTGAGGGCTACTTTGACCAAATGAAAGCGTCCGAGTTTACTAACATGTATTCACACAGCTGAGCTCCACCGGGCTCCAAGCAGCTGAATTCTTTTATTCGAACTATTACAAATTGATACTAAAACACACACATTTTGTATGACAGCAGCTTAAATTATACATGTGTACGCTTTTAATTTGAAAAGCAGAATTTTGACACCCACTTCACAGCAGCGCCCTGCTGTTGCAGTCCATCCAAAAATATTATATTTATGTTATTTACCTTATTTATGTACACTGGTTTGTTTCCAGCTCGGTGCGAGAGTGTTGAGTTTCTATGTATCGTAAACATGTTCACGTTCATACATTCAGCGAGCTCCTCACAAACGGGTAACGAGGCCCCCGCTCCAGGAGAAGCGGGCAGATTCGTGTGTAGCTGTCATTAAAGTGGAAGCGGAGGGGCCGTTGAGCGAAGATGAGGACTGACAGCTATCCCGCTTCGTTCAAAGGCTCGGGAACATCACGCATGCTGTCTTACAGTAACCTCAGGGAGCAGCACACGAGGGAAACATAAAATCGCCTATTCAGAGCTGCTTCATGGAGGGGAGAGAGCTGGCAGATGGGCTTTGGATGAGACTCTCTGGATGGCGAAGCCATGGAAAGATTGTATTATTCTCTTTAAACGACAATCAGAAGAGGTCCATAAACTGGGAAGATGGATTTGTCAGACGCTCCAAACTGAGTGCCGATAGTAAAACTGCCGTGGAACCAATTTGCGCAATTTTTTTGTGCTTTTCTGAGAGCGAAAAACAGGCAGTATTTGCGTGCGTGTGTTTGTGTGCATGGGCAGAGCAGGTTTTGGCATCGCATCGTGCCCAGTTGGAAATGCCGACAATATTGGTGGAGGATTGAGACCGGCTGGGCAGATGGTGTGTGTGATAGGGCCCTATCAGCTCCAGGGACTCCGGTGCACACGGAAAATCTCAGACACCGGACAGACATTGTGCACACATCCGAGTGCGCGACGTGCGCTATTTGTGAGCGCGCACCTGTGTTTGTGTTTGTGTGCCGGCTCGCTGACGCCCCATTATCCCAATTAAAACCTGCCTGACGTGGTTTTCCAGCCTGCACGTGGAACTGCAGGCTTGGATGGGACTATTAGAGGTAAAGGGTAATAAACACGTGTGTGGTAGTCGGCTGCCAGGTGCAGCTGCAATCAAGTTTTCTGATTATCCATCACATAATTGGATCAGAATACAACCAAAAAGATGTTTCTATAAGAGAAAGACAAAAGAGGAGAGGAATTAAAGCTGCCTTGTCGATGCGCGTGACTTCCGGTGGTGTTACAAAGCGCGTTTTTGCGAGCATGAACGAATACACTTTCCACTTCTGAACTCAACTCAGCGGCTCATGGAGTACGGCTTCATGAACGTAAACACAGAGGTGCTCGTGGCTTCTCGATGCTCGTGATGACCAAGAGAGCGAGAAGAAGACTGCGAGCGAGCCAACGGGCACGCGAACAGCGCGGGCTTCGGAATTCTTGCAATCATTAGCGAGGAAGGAAGAGGCATTAAACATGGGAGCAAAGACCGTGAACTAAGTTGTTTACAGGGAAACCCCACATGGCACCTTTAAATAATTGATGAAAATAACTCTAACCTTGCACAAAAATATATCATGCTATAGTAACATTTATTCATATTATTTATGTACAGTCCAAACATCTTAACTTCACCAATATGGTCACGACCGGTGTGTAATTTACTTGTTTCATAGTTTTAGAGGTGCGCCCAGACTTCTGCTTTGGACATTCATAAACGTACTAAACTCCCACGTATCACATCAACACAACATGGTTCTGTGTCGAAGCTCGACCCCCTGCCGCTCACACATTACATTGGTAATTAACATTTGCTATGTTTTCACTTGCACTACCCACCAGCTCATTTGTCAGTCAAAGCGAGCGCGAGTGTGGTGGTGGTGTCCTTGTTTTTTTTTTTTTTTCCTCTTTTGATTTTCTGTCTGGGTTTCATTTTCTGCAGGCGGGGCTCTTTTCCCTGCTCGGGCCACCAACCTCGTCCTTGTTTTCCGGATTTCAAACAAACTATCCCTCAGGAATAAAACGGTGGGAAAGACAGGCACAGAGAAGGAGATGGAGTGGTTTGTCTCTCGCTCTCTCTCTGTGTGTGTGTGTGTGTGTGTGTGTGTGTGTGTGTGTGTGTGTGTGTGTGTGTGTGTGTGTGTGTGTGAGAGATTCACCTTGATCTTGCCCTCGCAGTGAGGAAAACCATCCAGAGGCGGCAGCTCGCACTTCTCCTGGGCTCCGTTTAGGAGGTCTGGACGAAGAGGGAGATAGAGAGGCGGAGAAAATCAATGAGGTTGAGTCAGTCGGCTGCAAGCTTCTTTATCCGTCTGTACCTCTAACAGGACGGATCATTCTTCCCCCGGAGACCACGTCCGTACGAACGTGAACATTTCAGGCCTTCGGGTTTGTGTGTTTGTAGTATTATAGCACACAGTTTTTAGCCAGGCACCTTTGTGAGTCAACCGGAGGCCGTCACTCGTGTGACAAGACAAACATGTAGCTCAGCTGCTCGCAGCTCTCTTCAAGTGTGTCCCTGAATCTCTTCTCCGTTGATTAAAAAGGAACGAGCTGCAGCTACAGCAGCTGTGTCACACGTCGGCTCCAACCACAACTCTTTTGTCCCTTTTAATCACGATACAGAGAATGAAACCCTGTTTTTGACGGGACTGTGGAGGAAATAAATAAAAGAAAGCATTTAACAGCGTTTACGTGCTGGAAATACACAAAATCAAAGAAGCGTGAGCAAATGGGGAGGCAGGCGACGAAACACTTTCGGAAACACTCCCGGTGGGACGTGAAGCCGTGCGACGCGGCGGACCCGTGTTCGGTGGGAGTCATTTTCAGTTGCGGAGTAATGTGCTGGAAAGGAATTTCCTAGCTACGTACGAGGACTTCACGGGCAACGGCGCGTGCGTAAACACCACCATCAGCGTTTTACCTCACCGATACCCAACCGATTCTGAAGCCGCGTCAGAACTATTGTGCAGAAAACAAGACGGTCCAGTCACGACGGGAAAAACTCCAGACTGTTGACTGACCTGAGAGACGCGAGTGTTTGCTTTACTTCACTTGGTCATTTCATTAATTTTTCGAACTTGCATCTCTTGCAGAAATCCAGTTTTTTTTCGCTCCCCTCCCTGAAACGCGAACGGTAATGGAGCGCGGCTAATTTATCACATATTTCATCACATTAGTGAATTAGTTATCACCGTGTTTTGGAAGACTGAAGAGAGACGTCTGAGGAAAATCATCCAAATTCCACCTGATCGTTTCTGTATTATCTCAGCTCACTAGCTTTCTATGGAAAAAAAAAAAAAAAAGAGTGGCTGGCTGCCAAAGTAGCTTGTAGTGGAAGATTCCCCCCCCCCCGTCCAGATGCCAAGATATCGAGATATTTGGCTGGTGGATGGTGTCTATTTTCCATCCAACTCAACACACACACACGAATAGGAAGGCAGATAAATCTCATGACATTCTTATGTTGTTTTTGTAAAACGGAAATGATGGCATTATGCTCGACAGCTCACGAAAGTAGTCACTTCCTCGTGCGTTCCCTCTTGTGAAATGACACGGAGACCGACGGAAATGTGAAGAGTGTGTTTGGAAAAGGTGAAGCTGTTTTATTACTACGAAATACTACGAAGAAAAAAAAAAAAAAACCCACAGAATTACAGGCTGTACAGAATTAAGATTTTGATCTTGGTCCAGACTGAAATAACTCAAAAACTACAGGAAGTCTGGTACCGATCCTGCACAGGCCGGTATATATATTTAGACCCATCTCGCACAGTGTGACGGGAAATAAACGAACACAATCATTGCTGTCAGACAGTCTGTGGTTCAATCTCAGCCCTTCAGGCCGGCTGAATCATTGGATGTTCGCAAGTCTTTGGATTGACAGATGGAGACTGTCCATTACTCTGCGGTCAGGGATGACTGTCGGCCAGCGGGATCAACCCCGAGGCTCCGTGACAACGGAAACCACAACGAGCCGGGAGCTGCAGCAGCTCAATCCACGATAACGTGCAAAAAAAACAGGTCAAAATGCAATTTAAAAACCCTTTTCTTCTGACCTGCTTGTTTTTATATATATATATATATATATATATATATATATATATATATTGCAGTGACTTGCAATATCCCTGGAAGCCGGTATCACAGTGGGATTAACATGCGTCGACCTGCGCGCCAGCTTTCCTTTCATATAATCATCTTCTTTGATTTCACCATTCAGACACGTCAACGCTCTCACGGCTGACCTTTCCTGGCAGAATATAAATAATGCATGACAGCAGGCGAAGATCAAAGCTTGGAGGTAAACACCAGGCCGTCGTAATGAGTTTGCAGGTGGCATTTAAGGAGGAGGCTGCTCGTGTTTGTACGAAGCTAATCAAAAGATGGATCCGGCTTGTGCTGACGCGGGTGGAGGAGGAGGAGGAGGAGGAGGAGGCGGACAACAGGCTCCCACCTCTGTGTTGGTTGTTGATTTGAGCTGCTGCAATAAACAAGACAGTCGACTGGAAAACCTTTTCCTCTCTCCCTTCTTTCTCGCGGTGACACGCTCCGGGCTCGTTACGCTCCTCCGTTCGCACCGAGAGATAAAAGCGAGGCGATGACACGCCGCGGGGAGAGGAGCGACTCCAAACCCAGACAGAACACGAGTTTCCATCCGCGGCTTCTGTCGTTGTGGAGGAAAGTAGGAGAGCCTGAGTCTGAGTGTGGTTGGATCAGGTTTGGTGCGACGCTGCCGCCAGCAGACTTCTCATGTTTAGATATTATAGTCCGATTTCAAGCGACGGGTGTTTGTTTTGGATCGTTCCACGCTTCATCCCAAAACCTTCCTCGCGTATGAGCGTTTAATTGTATTCGTTCTCATACTTGCTCACGGTTGCATTCAACAGGTGCTCAGTTTTCCCTTTCCATGGACCCCCTCTAAGATGATCCCGGCTCACACGCTGATCCATGCTACGTGTTACAGTGTCTGTACAGTGGAAAATGTAGTCAAAGTCTGGTTGTTCCCATTTGCAGGACTGGAAGCTGGAAGTGCGCCCGCTAACTTTGATTTTTCATCAAACAAACAGATGACAAGCTCATTGGACTTTTTAGTTTCCGTGACCGTCCACGGTAAAAATGAGTTCTCCTGGTTCCTGGGAGGACCCCATCACCACGTCCAGAGAACTGGGAAAGTAGTCTGGCTAACAGCTCTCTGCACGCAGCTTTAATGGGCAAAATAATGACTCCAATTTTTAAACGTAACATAAACGTTTTGTTGTTGTTGTTATTCCTGGGGAGCAACGTGGGTTTAGGGAGGGAAGCGACGGGAGGTCAGTGAGTCACAAGATGGACACAATAAGAGCCTTGTCTTGTTTCTAAGGGCAGCAGGAGTTAAGCAACAAACAGGAGGATTAAAGCTTCTTTTTTTTTATATATATATATATATATATATATATATGTGAGGAACAGTGGAGGCAACGCCTACATCTGAACCGGATTCAATGTGGTGTACGTGTCAACGCGAGGCGTTTTATTTCACCGTTCTAAGAACAGTGGGAGGTAGTTTTGCCTTTTTTTGTGTGTCGGAGCAGAGGAAACTTAAAGCCTTTTAAGTTCCTATATTAAAATTTTATGGTACTTTGTGGCAGTTGGTGTTGGAGGCAGTGAGAGGATCCTTCACTGTCAAAACACACACCGCTTATTGAAGTCAAATCATTACTCACAGACATGAAACACTTTACACTCAAAGAACTTTTACTTTTAATGGTGCCCATTGGACAAAATGTAAACAAATAAAAGGCACAATTTTTTTTTTTTTAAAAAGTCATCACTACAAATGCGGTTCCACAACTTAGGGAGGCAACTTAGACATGCCTGAATGAACCAGACTTAAAATCTTCTCCCTGCTTTAATCAAGCAGAAGAAGCTGCTGCCGAGGAGGAGCTAAATATAGCTCCTTTCATAATCAAACACAGGAGAGGTGGTGCCGTTTCAGAGGGAGCTATTTCCTCATTATTCACCTCCGCCACACCGAGCGAGTTCAGCTCACACAAAACGACCCGTGCGGCGGCGAAGCGGCTTTTTTAAAAAAAAATTTTTTTATTCCCAACCAATCTGCTGCACGTTAACGCTGAGGAGGACGCGGTTCGACTAACAGTGGAGCCTTTACTGACCGGGGAAATTCACAAGCAAACGCCAAACCCGGCGAGGCAGCTGCACATTTTCTATCCGACGGGAAGCGTGACAGTGAATGGAGGTTCATGGCAGGTGTGAAAAGCCAAGCGGGGAGCCACACCTCAGTTTGGTGAGCATAGGAACAAAAAGGCAGAGAAAAACAAACAAACAAACAAACAAAAAAACGAGGCTTATTTGTAACGGACAAAACAAAAAAAAAGCATATAAAAGGAAAAATTAATGAGGTACAAAACACAGTAAGAAGTGATATTAAATGTTGAGGGAACCAGAGGCAGAAAACAGATGAGATCATTCAAGCTTGCGTAAGATGTCCAAGAGCCGCTAGCCGCACTGAGGTCACCATGAGCCGGCTCCCAGCACACAGCGTTGGCCATCTGATAGCCCTTAAATAACATAATCTCTGAACAATATGTGATTTTTACACACATACGGTGGGTTATTTTTCTCTCTCTCTCCGTCCTTGTGTGTGTCCAAGTCCATGAGGTAATCTGACATTTGACAACTCCAGAATTAGATTGAGGACATCTGGTTTATGTTACATCTGGTTTATGTTATTCTCTCTTTCTCCCCCCTCCTCCCTCCTAATCTCACCCGCTCTCGTTGACGTTATTCTCAGGCCCTCAAAACTATAAAAAAAAAAAACTTTCCCTCAAGTAACAAGAAAATCTGCCAAGGACCAGCGTCAATGACACAATTTGGTCAGTGGAGCTCGAGTAAAAGTGTGCTGGCATACGAGAAAAACAGGCTGAGGGACTTGCGTGCTTCTCAACGGTACGATTTTCCTAACAGACAGACAGACGCGATTTAGACTAAAAGATGAATAAAGTGTCACCACGGTGATTCTGCCGAGGTGACAGCTTGAAAAATATAAATAAAAAAATTGCAGGGTGAAAAGTGCAGCTTTCTCTGCGTCGTCTGATCCACTGCCTGAGAAACACTGAGGTTTGAAGTAGAGGTATCAGTGTGTGCGTGTGTGTGTGTGTGTGTGTGTGTGTGAATGTATGTGTGTGTGTGTGTGTGTGTGTGTACATGTCAGCTCATCAATTAGGCAGGAGGCAGGCCAGCTGATTGAACGCCGGAGCTGCAGAGCACCGACAGCTGTGCGGGTGAAAGGATCAGGGACGGCGACGAGGGAGCGTCAAACACAGAGTTCAACTTAGTTTGGCTCTCTTTGCCGCGTCTGTATATGAATGAGTAGCCAGGTAATGAGACTACGAATGCAGTCGGATAAAAACCCAATGAGATTACAGAAACACATTAACGCACAAACATACTAAACACAACAAATTAACCATGAATAAACAATAAGTAAACATGAACTGGAAGACAGTGTCCTCCACTGGGTGGTCTGAGGGGGCCCGAAACAATCTGTGCTATTACAGCAACAGCTGAAAGCTTACAGGTTTCATTGTTGGATACAGCAGTTATCTTCTTCTTTTTGCTTTAAACGGCCCGGCCTTTAACTAACACCTTCCAGGGACCGACTTCTCAGAGGCTTCTGAGTACCAAACCATCTGCTGCGTCAGGTTGCTGCGATCCCGCATCGCCCGCTGTCATCCATCTGATTATCAAGTTACTCCTGAAACAAGCTGCGCTCGGGAACGAGAGGAGACGATTTAAAAAAATACAAAATTTTTTTAAACTAGATGCCAATCAAATGCAACATCAATGGAAATCGTGAGTGGAATGCTTTCATATGCCGTGAGATGAAAGAGTGGTACCCCGCGGGGGAAATGAGGTCACCACGGCAACGAAAGATCACAATCTGCCAAAGATATACAAACTGAATGTGACAGCATGGCTAAGGCTATAAATAAGTGCATCAATGTGTGTAATTTAAATTTGTTCCCCTGTTTTTAGGCTAAAAGCTGTGCTACTCTGCAACAATTAACAGTCAGTAGATTTTATAGTTCGTATCTGTTAAAAGGTGTTTTCTTTACTGTTATCGTCTCACTGACACATCGCAGTCAATTCATGTTATCATAAGCCGTGTTAATGGTCTACGAGTGTAACATTTAAAAAAAAAAAAAAAAAAAAATATCCACTTTGCCTGATTAATATGCAGCTCTAATTGGCATTAATTCGCCTGTTAGTGTGGTGATTTGAAATACACTTTAAATTAATTCGGAGTTGCTTCCTCGTCACTTTTATCTCCTAATCTGAGCGTTGAAACAGCTCGCGTAGTGAACAGGGCATTGCGTGACGTCACATCTGAGAGGGACAGGACATAAAATGACACGTGACATTGGTAAAACACTAAACTCCCCCCCCCCCCCCCCGTCCCCCAATACGCCCCACCCTTTGGTGGACATCGTGAGGTTTGATATCACTCCAAACCTTTTTATTATCGAGCATATCGTAACCGTTTCTCGGGGCCAGCCTGAAGGCGCACGGCTGGGTAACACACACACACACACACACACACACACACACACACACACACACACACACACACACACACACACACACACACACACACACACACACACACGAGGGGCTTCCTTGTGTGAGGGGCACGTGTTTGGAGCTGATCAAAACACATGCTCCTCTCTGCCTCTGGTCCACACAAGTGTTATCCAAATTTCCCCAAAGTAACCCCGATCTCCAGCCCACGTCAAGCGTCCTCCTTCCCTCCCCTTTCCTCTGCTGCAAAGAGCACAAAGTCTGGCTGTAATCAATCCCGCTTTTGTGCCCTGGCGATCTGATCGGCCCACTGTTCTCTCCGAAAATATCCATGGGGAGGATGGGGGGAGATTTTTTTGCACCGACAGCAGCGCGAGGACACGGGGGCTGCCAGAGAGCCTCGATTAGCTGCAGAACTATGACTAATGTTCCACTGTTGATCCGAACAAATGGTGGAAAGCTGATGGGATTGGCTGCGAGACTGGCTGGGCTCTTGACTGTTCTGTCGCCAAAGCACGGCTACGTAACGGTTTCATAGAAAATGCTCCATTTCCTCACGACGGGCTTAAAAACAAAGAAACGCTTTCAACCACCTGCTGAACATGTGCATTTCCTGTAAACATGCAGAAGGAAAACGCTCGGCCTGCTTCGGTTTAAGTCGGGCACTGCAGTGGAGCTGAACATATTCAGTGTTGCCATTAGAGAGGCAGCGTTGGAAAAAAAAAAAGGATCTCACTCTCAGATTTTATCACATCTATGAACGAGTGTGTGAGATTACACACTCGTCAGTCACTGTGTACATACAGTTTTTTTGCATTCGCGGGTGTCAGCGTCCTCGATCTTGCCTGAAGACAAAAAAAAAAAAAAGAAAAATTATCTGCAGTGGCTGAAACACAAAGCTGGAGAATGTGTGTATATTCTGTACGCATGTGAGTGTTTCCAAGTCCATTCAGAACCAATAATGACAATAAACTATGCCTGGTGGACATGGTTGATATTTGGCAGAAGGAGTCTGCACTGATTCTATTCCTACATGGCCGGGGCAGCAGCTTTATCCAGCCGAACAACAATACTGGCACGGAGAATCAGGAGACAATGGAAGGAGAAGAGGGTGCAGAGAGGGAGGAAGAGTGCAGCATCAAAGAGGAGAAAAAAAAAAAAAAGCCACGGAGTCTGCAGAGAGCAAGGACAGGCAGCAGAGGAGAAGGACGCACAAGAAAAAAGAGTGCATTCAAACTACAATGTACAAAGCCTTGCTTTCCGTGTCCACAAATCACCCTTCAATTGCGCAATGTTTCTGAAATTCCATAATTTACACTGCACGGAGCTACAGGAAGGAAGGAGGGAGGGAGGGAGGGAGGGAGGGAGGAATGGAGGGAGGACATGAGCTGAGAGAGACGGACAAAGACCGAGTCAGTGAGAAGAAATGGAGGTGCACGTGTCGCAGCCAATGGCCCATCAGCCCCAGATGTTCCTCCCATCCCACCCATGCCTTCTCAATCAGCCACATCCTCAAGAGGGAAGGGCGTGTGTGTGTGTGTGTGTGTGTGTGTGTGTGTGTGTGTGTGTGTGTGTGTGTGTGTGTGCGTGTGCGCGTGTGTGTGTGGCAGCTGCAGGGCCGGCTGTGTGGATTTGCTGTAAGGATGTTTGTAGCTGCATAAGACTTTAGCTATGTTATTGTTATTGATCAGTATAGTATCACAAAGGGTGCCGCAAGATTTGCCAATTTTCATATTTGGTTTCACTGCATGATGAGACCCTCAATCCAGTGCAACGCCAAAATAACTGTAGCCTGAACACACCGGGCGCCATACAACTCAACGTATCTATATTGTGCATGCACAGTAAAACACCATTTCTTCTCTACTATGTTTGCTGCTGCTATTTAGGTACTTTAAAAATACATTTCAGCATTAAAAACAGAAATTTCAGGTCCAAAAGCACCCCTAATCTCTAGATAGATAGTTACTTTATTAATCCCACAAGGGGACATTTTTTCGCTACAGCAGCATTATACAGTGCATCAGGAAAGTATTCACAGCGCTTCACTTTTTACACATTTTGTTATGTTACAGCCTTAGTCCAAAATGGATTAAATTCATTTTTTTCCTCAAAATTCTACACACAATACCCCATAATGACAAAGTGAAAATAGTTTGTTTAGAATTTTTGCAACTCTATTAAAAATAAAGAACGAAAATATAACACGTACATAAGTATTCACAGCCTTTGCTCAATACTTTGTTGAAGCACCTTTGGCAGCAATTACAGCCTCAAGTCTTTTTGACTATGATGCTACAAGCTTGGCTCCTATTTTTGGGCAGTTTCTCCCGTTCTTCTTTGCAGGACCTCTCAAGCTCCATCAGGTTGGATGGGGAGCGTCGGTGCACAGTCATTTTCAGATCTCTCCAGAGATGTTCAATCGGGTTCAAGTCTGGGCTCTGCCTGGGCCTCTCAAAGACATTCACAGAGTTGTCCCGAAGACACTCCTTTGTTATCTTGGCTGTGTGCTTCGGGTCGTTGTCCTGTTGGAAGAAGAAACCTTCGCCCCAGTCTGAGGTCCAGAGCACTCTGGAGCAGGTTTTCATCAAGGATGTCTCTGTACATTGCTGCATTCATCTTTCCCTCCATCCTGACTAGTCTCCCAGTTCCTGTCGCTGAAAAACATCCCCACTGCATGATGCTGCCACCACCATGCTTCACTATAGGGATGGTGTTGGCCAGGTGATGAGCGGTGCCTGGTTTCCTCCAGACATGACGCTTGGCATTCAGGCCAAAGAGTTCAATCTTTGTTTCACCAGACCAGAGAATTTAGTTTCTCATGGTCTGACAGTCCTTCAGGTGCCTTTTTGGTAAACTCCAGGTGGGCTGTCATGAGCCTTTTACTGAGGAGTGTCTTCCATCTGGCCACTCTACCATACAGGCCTGCTTGGTGGAGTGCTGCAGAGATGGTTGTCCTTCTGGAAGGTTCTCCTCTCTTCACAGAGCAACGCTGGAGCTCTGTCAGAGTGACCATCGGGTTCTTGGTCACCTCCCTGACTAAGGCCCTTCTCCCCCGATCGCTCAGTTTGGCCGGGCGGCCAACTCTAGGAAGAGTCCTGGTGGTTCCAAACTTCTTCCATTTACGGATGATGGAGGCCACTGTGCTCATTGGGACCTTCAATGCTGCAGAAATTTGTCTGTACCCTTCCCCAGATCTGTGCCTCGATACAATCCTGTCTCGGAGGTCTTCTTTGGACTTCATGGCTTGGTTTGTGCTCTGTCATGCAGTCAACTGTGGGACCTTATATAGACGTTGTGTGTCTTTCCAAATCATGTCCAATCAACTGAATTTACCACAGGTGGACTCCAATCAAGTTGTAGAAACATCTCAAGGATGATCAGTGGAAACAGGATGAACCTGAGCTCAATTTTTAGTGTAATGGCAAAGTCTTTGAATACTTACGTACATGTGATTTTTTTAGTTTTTGATTTTTTCATAGATTTGCAAAAATTTCAAAAATTTTTATTTCACATTGTTATTATGGGGTATTGTGTGTAGAATTTTGAGGGAAAAAATTAATTTAATCCATTTTGGAATAAGGCTGTAATATAACAAAATGTGGAAAAAGTGAAGCGCTGTGAATACTTTCCTGATGCACTGTAGATACAGGAAAACCAATAATACAACGGAGTAAAATATATCAAATATAAAAATGCACAATATATACAATAAAATAGAATAATATTAAATTAAATTAAACTAACTAATTAATTAATTTAGAGCCGAAACAAAGCCGTACTACTTTTACATTTCTTTTTTTTTTTGCCTGGTCAAGTAAAGGTTTGAACTCAGATGACATCCCCGATTCGGCTTCACAAAAACACCTTGAAGTGAACCTGCTCTGCGTCCAACAGCAAACAGCTGGTATGATGCTGCTATTCCTGGTGTGAATCATATCGATGTGAAGGAGGCTGCCGCCGCTCGGTTTACCTTCCTGTCTCCGTGGTAAACAACAGAACCCTATATGGCCAGATTTGAGATGTATTTAATCACGTTGTATACATTATAAACTCTGTGCCAACATCTTTTGGGGCTCGAGGGGAACGTCTTCTGCTTCCAGGAGCGATCGAACCAACTTGAGCAGTAAGTGCAAAAGACGGAGCGTATCACATACTTGGAGCCGAAAGTGTGATGGACTCACAAGTCCTGTCAACAATGCCCCGGGAAGCACTCTCGGGCTCTGCGCACTGCCAGGAAACAAAAAAAGGAAAAAAAGAAAAACTGCCTACAGTTTCTTGCCGTTGGTTTACAACATGGTTATAAGAGGAAGCAATGCACTCCACATGGGAGGCACCTCCAGGGACCTGCACAGCTCAAGATGCCGGCTGCGATGGATGCCGTACGATAATGAAAGTATGCACACACGGTCACGTGTGTGGAGACTGTTTGTGCCTGTCGGTGTGCAAAGAGAAAGTCCTAAAGAGGCTCCGTCCACGTCAGGCTCCGAGACCGGTAGGTATGCGGAGGAGGTGGAGCGACATGCACTTCATTTGTACACCTCCACAGCCGCATCGAAACAAGTCAGATCACAGGCTTATATTTCACTGTGCGCCAAACAGGTGTTCCAGTGCTGAAATGTATAACTATATAAATAAACACATAAAAGAGACGATTTGAATCCACTTTAACTGAATGAGAAATTTAAACATAAGCTTATTATAAGTCAGCAGAATAAGAGTGGGTGTTGTTTAAATCACAATCTCACCCTGTAAAGACACTTAAGTGATTTATATATCATACCATGCATCATTACTGCAGAAACATCGAGCATTAAAAGCTACAAAGCTTGTGATGTCATCAAACTCCATTTAGGCATGACTAAAAGGCCAGTTTTTTTTTTTTAATCCATCCATTATCTACAGTGCATCAGGAAAGTATTCACAGCGCTTCACTTTTTACACATTTTGTTGTTACAGCCTTATTCCAAAATGGATTAAATTCATTTTTTTCCTCAAAATTCTACACACAATATCCCATAATGACAAAGTGAAAATAGTTTGTTTAAAATTTTTGCAAATCTGTTAAAAATAAAGAACGAAAATATAACACGTACATAAGTATTCACAGCCTTTGCTCAATACTTTGTTGAAGCACCTTTGGCAGCAATTACAGCCTCAAGTCTTTTTGAGTATGATGCTATAAGCTTGGCACCTATTCTTGGGCAGTTTCTCCCGTTCTTCTTTGCAGGACCTCTCAAGCTCCATCAGGTTGGATGGGGAGCGTCGGTGCACAGTCATTTTCAGATCTCTCCAGAGATGTTCAATCGGGTTCAAGTCTGGGCTCTGCCTGGGCCTCTCAAAGACATTCACAGAGTTGTCCCGAAGACACTCCTTTGTTATCTTGGCTGTGTGCTTCGGGTCGTTGTCCTGTTGGAAGATGAACCTTCGCCCCAGTCTGAGGTCCAGAGCACTCTGGAGAAGGTTTTCATCCTACCCTTCCCCAGATCTGTGCCTCCACACAATCCTGTCTCGGAGGTCTACAGACAATTCTTTCGACTTCATGTCTTGGTTTGTGCTCTAACATGCACTGTCAACTGTGGGACCTTATATAGACGGTGTGTGTCTTTCCAAATCATGTCCAATCAACTGAATTTACCACAGGTGGACTCCAACCAAGTTGTAGAAGCATCTCAAGGATGATCAGTGGAAACAGGATGCACCTGAGCCCAATTTTGAGTGTCATGGCAAAGGCTGTGACTACTTATGTACATGTGATTTTTTTCGTTTTTGATTTTTCATAGATTTGCAAAAATTTTAAAAAAAATTATTTCACGTTGTCATTATGGGGTATTGCGTGTAGAATTTTGAGGGGAAAAATGAATTTAATCCATTTTGGAATAAGGCTGTAATATAACAAAATGTGGAAAAAGTGAAGCGCTGTGACTACTTTCCGGATGCACCGTACACTGCTTTATCCTGAACTGGGTCACAGAGGTGGGTGGAGCCTATCTGGAAGTCCATCACAGGGCCAGTACGGAAATGTACGGAACATGCAAATTCTACATAGAAAGTCCCTCGGCCCAGTTGAGGTAAATTTTTGTTTTAATAATCAGCAATAAATGTAACTGCATTGGGTAATAATAAAATGAAATGTCTAGTTCTTCCCGTTAGTGGCGGAGTCCAGGATTCCTGCACTGGATTCAACGTGCCTGAGTGAGTTATGATCATGTCAACTCACCTCTAATGCAAATGTAACATTTTCTAAGTGGCAAAACACAAAGCGGCTTCTATGATGTGAAGCAGCCACAGAAAACACGTCCTGTTTGTCACCCAGTCACCAAATTTGATGGATTACAACTTTCATCTGCAAGAAAAACAAAACATGCATCTCAAAAATGTCGTCTTCTTCCGGCGACTTTGTCTACTTCCAGTAAAGTGCTGCTGCAACCTGCAGGACCGGAAAAACAAGGAAACGCTTACAAAGCTCGCTGTTAATCCCAGGAACGGCAAAGTTTGTTCTTCTAACTCCGGTTTTAGTTATGCTGCTTTGAATATTACACATTTGACTGCAGGGGCTGATGACTGTCAGGATTCCTGGGAGTGTTTAAAAGAGTGTGGGAGTGGACAGCTTCTCTCAGCAACTTATTAGCGCCGAGTGGGATTGTGTGGATGTGTGTAGTTTATTAGTATTGATCTGTACACTGAATGAGTAAACAGGCCTTTCCAGAACATAATGGAGACCGCAGACTCGCCACTAAATCCAAGACAGTTTTCGGTATTAAAATGGTAATTGGATCGTGATTGGATACGTTACACACACGGGTAACATTTGTTAGAAAAAAAAAAAGAAAAAAAAAAGGAAGAGCACCTGCTATGTGTATAGAGATGAAAATAAAATGCAGGGAGCAGAGAAATCCTGCGGGAAACAAGTCACCTGCAGAAACCCTGTCTTTGTCCCGTTTCCTTTGTTGAAACGGAGGCTTTGGATCTCATCTTTCACAAACAGAGATGCAACCGGATCAATAGCACAAAAAAAAAAGAGACAAAGCGGTGAAGATGGCTGAAGCCGCGAGCGCAAGCATCTCTGCTCACAGGAAGAAAAAAAAAAAGCCAACGGAATCGGAGAGACGGGCAGCCGCAAATCAGCCGAATGTCACGAGCAGCGCCGAGATGGAAGCGACATTGATAACCTTAAACACTCGTTAGGGGTGGAGGAGTATATCACAGAGGGGATGAAATGGAGAGAGAGAGGGAGAGACGCGAGGGGCCGGCTGCAAATCACCCCCCCCCCCCCACCCCCACCCGCTCCGCCCCACCCCGCCCCGACCATTCATTACATCTGTCTCCACGCCTCTGTGTGTGGTCGGAGATCACACGGATCCCACGCCACAGATGAAACACTGCTGGGGAGGTTGATCAGCCACATCAGCGAGACACGGCAAGACGAGGCGTCACAGACTGGTTGTTGGACTCAGTCCCATCTGCCCCCCGCCACGCGGCCAACCGCGGCCGGATCGACTCGCTTTGATCCCACGCGAGGCTCCCGCGCCTGTTGTCCTCGGCTAAATGCAACAACAACAACAACTCGAGCCATTCCTGCAGCGGGCATCAACACCCGATTCCTCAAGCCTTCAATGCCGGATTTTACACAATGGAGAGAGTGGCTGTGCAGCAACGTGAGGAGGCCACATTTCTGTGAGATAACCAATGCCAAAGAAAGAAGGAGCGTAGCACAGTGTGTACACAGCTGGTACTTCTCAACAGAAGTCCTACTTACTGCAGTTGCTATGTTGATCACATGTCAGCATGAGGCTCGGTATGAAGCTCGAGGCCGCGTTGCGCAATGAGGCGGTCTACGATCCGCAGGCTGCAATGAAGTCCATGGATGTTTCAAGCAGGTTCTCTTTGTTTGTTTTATTTTGCAAACTGGAATTGCAGCAATGTATTGCAAATTAATCAGAGGCTTTGTGCCCCGAAACGCCCATTATTATTTTTGCTTTCAAAGTAACCTCAAAATCTATTGTTGCAAAGAGGGATTTAAAAGGGAGGAAACAAAAATTGTGCTTTACCAAAAGGCTTTTCTTCTGTTAATAACAAATACAGGCCACTGGGATTTCTTTGTTTCGTACATTTTGGGCATCAGGCACCGAGCTGACATCAAGTTGAAAGTCCTGTTGACAGGGCTCCAGTTGAAATACACGATAAACAGCTTTTTAGAGCAGTTTCCGCCCTGACAAGTGCAGATATCAGGGTGTTTGACCTCAAAAAGTCACTAAGTTAAGTAAGTTGTGACTGCATTGAAAAGCAGTGTGGAAAAAAAAACTTGAACTAAAAAGATATCGCAACAAATATTATGCCTGGCCGAGGGTAGAAGCTGTAAATATGTTGTATAAATGTCCTATATTCCAGTATTTTTGTTTGTTTGATTTAACCGCTGCTATTTAATTATGCCCTCTTTTTATGCAGTGCTTTAATGGCACAGAAATGGAGAGAAAAATGCATTTATTAATGTTTTCTTACGTATTTTCAGGAAATTGAGGTCAAATTTTGGCTAAAGCAAAGCATCCACCACATCCTCTAGTCCAAGGCAGGCAGAATCAAAGCCAGGAATAAATGGTGAATAACAAAACAAAAATGTAAATAAAAATAAAATAAAAAAAAAAGAGAGCCAGTTTTGGGTCCCAGAGTCCTTGGCTCAGGAAATGTCGACAATTGAGGTGGAAACAGTGCAGTCCCAGGGCTGCTGCTCAGCTCCATCTTGATAGCAACCTCTCTGAACGGCAGGCGTGTTCTCCTCACTGTCCAGATTCTTATCTGTGTAATTGCGTTCCAGTCAGGGAGGAGCAGCAGCGGAGCTGGCAACGGTGCTGCCTACCACCCACTCCCAAGACAGGAGACATGCTCCGGCGGAGACTCCGGAGCCTTTAGTTCATTGCCAAGAGAGACATCGGTGCCGCTTTGTCAGCTCGACCTGCATTCAGGATCCAAATGGTGTCTCTCAAGTGTATCGCGGGCCGTTTCAGGGCCATTCGAGTTTATTGACATGTCACAGGTCCGGGTGCTATCGCTCAGGCTAACGGCGCCCCGACAATAGCGTACGAGATGAATGCCTCGTCTCTACTGTCCACAATAGCCGGACAGAGAAGCCGTTCTCTTACAGCCTGTCTGAAGAGAACAGAAGAACGACCCACTGGGGAGCTAAACCGAGAACTGAATACCTTCAAGGATTATTTGACTGTTTACACATTCGCACCGCTAATAGGAACGCTGGAGAGACGTAAACCAGCAGGTGGTTGGTATAGCAACGTCCCTGCAGCTCCGCATACAACAACAACAGCAGCAACAACGGTCCATTTGTCCATATTTGCTGCACACGTACGTCACCATGGTTCCTCTTGTTCAGGGAAAGGTTCTACCGTGAACTACGAGCAAAAGTACTTGATACAAACAGCATTTCAAGAACCGCGACAACCAAAAATGTTGTTTTTACAACTTTAAATAAGTTCCTCTGGTCCGAGAAAACTACTTTCGCTGTGATATTCACTTGTGAAAATGAAATTTCATGGTAGATCAGGCAGGCACAGTAGTCTGTCACGGGTCCCTTTCCTGTCCAATCATACAATCAAGTCCACCCAAAAAAAGTCCATTTACTTGCTAATTTTGTACGTGAGCATATTTTCCAAAATGCTGTGGCGACTTACTCAAATGTACGTTCGGTAAAAAAAAAAAAAAGAAAAAGAAAAAAAGAAAAAGTCATTCATTACGGAAGAAAAATCAAATGTTCACATACGAGAAGCCTGACCCAGTGAACATCGCTCTTCTTCTAACTCACCTTTTGATCAACTTATCATTTCAACTGCAGCTTCAATTCATTGAAACAATTAACAGGCCTGAATTCATCCGAGAGGGATCGCATTATTTTTTGATGTATTTCAGCGCACAAACATTCGTATTAGGAGCTCACACAGAACTCGACAAAGGCGATCGTGCAAAGACAAAGTAAAGCAGACGAGCTGTGCAAAAGGACAGATCTGGCAGATGTGGCATTTGTGGTTCACTATTTCTACAGAAAGAAGGAAGTGAGATTTCGAGTCACTACGAAAGCACTGCCTACGATTTTATTCCAATTCATATTCTCTGTCACTTTCATTTGATGTTTATAATTTAGGCTGACTTTTTCTTTCACTAAATGTATTTTTATCTCCTTTGAAGGCAGCATTAGCAGGATTGGATTCATTCAAACGTGTCCTTGCACAACTCAAATCAGTCCAATCCAATTCTGCATTTACTGCTTGAGAATATAGAGTCCACATTCCTGCTGCTTAATGCTGCGCAAACAACCGAGAGCGAGTCCCAGGGTCTCCGAAAAACCAACACCTCGTTCCCCGGACTGGGGCTGAATTCATCATCTGAAAGCTGGCAGGAAAATCAATGAAAACTAATAAAAGGGTCATGCGGCGTGAACAGAGGCCTTATTTGAATCATGTCCAAGGATGCGGCCTGGTCCTATAAAAGTGCCTCGTGTGAACCGTGCCAGGGCGGCAAACTTCATGTCGTCGTGAGGAAAATCCTTCACCGCAGAGATCTTGATTAACTTTTATTTGGAAAGAAAGCAGCTTATCCTTGTTTCTTCAGCCGGTCTCATTACGTTTACTGCAGATTCTCACACCCCGAACAACGAGGTTCCTAAGAGGACTGTTGGAGTCTGTGGAGGGATTTTATTTCTAGGTTTTCTAAATGACGCGGCGATGACGGCATGTTGTTTGTCCCTCCAATTCTTCGGAAAAAGATTTCAGATTCTGAGATTATTCTGCTTTTATTGGGAGATTTACAAATCCAGACACACGACAAATCCTTTTAGCGCCCCCCCCCCACCCCTCCCACAGACACACACACACACACGCACACCAGCCGATTCGAAGGCAAAGCAAAGGACGCAGCACGTACCTGCCACGTTGACTTTTTCCGAGTTGGTAGCGCTGGGCGTGGCGGTGCTGGTGCCGTTGGTCAGGTTGCCCCCCGTGCCGTTGTAGATGTTCTCCACCTTGGACTCCAGCTTGCCCAGCCTCAGCATGATGTTGTCCAGCAGCACGGCCAGGGTCTTCTTCAAGTCTGCGATGCAAGAGAGGGAGTCTTTCATTTCCCCGCCAAACAACATGGAACAGGTGATGAGAAAAGCTCCTGAAAGGAGTTGTTGTTTTTTTAAACTCTGATTTAGCTCAAGTACAAGTGTGAAGCACGAGAGGAAAGGTTAGTGTATGAACAAAGTCAGGGGGATACATCTTCAGGATACCTTTATTAAAACTCCAGGACAGTTCATTCAACAGTAGCAGAATCATTTCAGGTTGTTGTTTTTTTTTTTGGGAGGGTGTGGAGGCCTAAACAAGCAGCAGACATCTCCGTTTTCAACTCTGACAATGACATCATGATATTATTAAAAAGGTTTCTTGTATATCAGCATCAGAGTGTTAATACATGCACGACTGCTTGAGGGGAGCATGCGAACCTCATGATGGATGCTTTAGTGATCTCTCTGTGTCTGATTAACTGAGCAGTAATTCAGGTTTTGTTTTTTTTAAATTTTACGATCAGCGGTTTTATCGTTACAGTGAGCCCGTGCGTGTCATTTGAGCTGCCTGTCGTCGGGGGGGGGGGGGACCTGCTCAGCTGTGTCTGAGAGTGCACAGCCGGGTGTAGCAGATTAATGTCTTGCTCTACTTGCCGTGTTTTACCTTGAACCTCGTGCCCCTGCAGATTTGGATAAATATAATCCCATAGGCAAGTTAAAAAGTTATGCTCAAGTTTTTTTTTAATATATTTGCTTGTGTACTGCATGCTGATGAAGTGTCATTTATGTCTATTCCATTTATCATTGACCAGTGTACTAATATGTGCAGCGATTAGCATATTTGAATCACCTCCTGTCTGATGTCGGCTTCCTGGCAAGCGACTCATTTCCTTCTTCCTTGTGTGTTACGGTTCAACGGTCATCGCTGTGTGAACTGTAAATGCCTGGTACACTATTACCTCTGCCAAGGAGGTTTCATGTTTTCATTGCGGATTGTTTGTTAGTCATCTGGTTTACAGCAGAACAATTAGTTTTTGGGGTAATTTTATAAAACTTTGGTGGCCGGGTGTAGCGCGGGCCGAGAAAGAACCCATTAAATTCTGGAGCGGATCCAAATTCTGGGTCGAGCAAATTATTTTTCAATTTCATTCATGTTGCCAAATAGGGCATTTGGCCTACTTCATGCCATACATCTTCAAATCCAGCTTGAAGCTCATCTGAATGGAAACCCAGAGCTTCTGCGTCTTTGCCAGTGACCTTGCCGTTTTAATTTGGGTCTTTGTGTTTCCGTGGGCAACTTTTCTCCACGAGCATTTATCTTGCGGACGGGGACGTAGGCAGGACGATTGGTGCCCAGTAATGAGCCGGGTAGGACGAACATCCAGAGCGGCACCGTCACAGTGGCATTTTTTTGTCCTCGTTTCGTGTGGTATTTGTCTGATACTTTAACCTGCAGCAATTGCGGTGACATTTACACAGGAATGTTAAGTTGTTTAAAGCTGCTGTTACCGGTACATGGAGCATAACAGAAGATATATAACGAGTATGCCATTTGTCATCAGCAAAAAGTGACGATCATCAAACCCATTGTACATTAAGTTATTCACACACTGGATTATACTGGAGGTCTACCCTTGCTCTCCTCGGATGACGACGATTGCCGCTTGCCCATCACATCCGAGCGCCACTTTTTGCATCCGACACGCCGCTTTTCATCACGTCGGAGGGAGTTTGGCAACGAGGCCTGGCACGGCGCACGCCCGCCCGATTCGGAGTGAAGAGACGGGCCAGAGCGTTCGTCTGATCTGGACGAGCCGCGCGCCCGCCGGGAGGAGCAGATGTACGGAAAGCGGCGCAGCGGTGACGCGAAGAAAAACCAAACGGAGAGCTTTGGAGCGGCGCCCTTGCCAAGCTGTTGGGCTGAACATAATAAGAAAAACAGGAGAGAGCCCAGAGTTGACGCACCGCTATGTTCACCACAGGAACATAAGCCTGGCTTCTCACTGACATCACAAAAAAACTCATGTTGACACGCTTTATGATAGAAAAGAAAAGGATATGGTGGTAAAGCCAGGCCCACAACTGCCTCTGTCCTGCAGCTGCCTTTGGGTCAATGCACGAGCAGCCGATTCAAATGTATTCAAAGTAGTGCCCCATAATGTCCTACTGCCGATCGTTGCCCACGGTAACTGCAGTAAGCAATGGTAAATCACTGGCACGTCTGATGTCTCCGTAGCGTTTTAAAAGCTTAAAATCTTGTAAAGTTTGCTCAACCCTTTAATACAGTGGTGACACTGCAGGTTTCAGCGTGCATGTTATGCACGTTTCAGTAACACAAAAGCCAGCGGATAATACACCGTTATGATTGGGGGGGGGGGGGGGGGGGGGGTCTGAAAAAAAGCCAATGAAAAATGTCAAAAAGATCCCCGACGTGTGCGTCACAAACGTGTGGTTTTGAAACGGAGACTTTCATTAGCCGGTGTGTTCGAAAAAGCGTCCACGCTGCAGTGAATAATGCTTGGCCTTGTCCTGCGGTGCACTACCAGTGCTGCCCTGTAACCAGATGAGTAATAGCACACCTAGGGACACAGTTCTGCCTGTCTCAATATTTCTTAGCAGAGTGATGCGGCTGCAAAACAAATCCCGAAGCGGTAAACACACTGAACTTCGGCGCTCGGTTAGATGTCAATCTGGAAGAACTGGGATTTTTCTTCATTAAGCTCATGAGCATTAAAAAAAAAAAGAAGCGATTACACGGGAACGTAAGCCCGAGGCATTTCATTCTATCGTTTACCGTCATCCATAGGGCAAGCCTCGAACCGTCCACGTCCGACCAACACAATACAACAAAGAGCAGACCGACACAATGACCTTTCTACCCCACAGAGGACGCAGAGGATTAGAGCAGCAATATACCTGGACGTAAGCTTACACTTGCACCGGTACCGGCCCCGCACAGAGAGGCACGAGCGCGACACGTTTCCACACCACAAAAGAAATCCACAATAGCTGCCGGCCCTGCGTGGCGACGGCGAGACGCGGTTTCGAGCGGCTCGTCACACCCGGCAGCGTGGATCGCCTTCAGGAGGGTGTGGTAAGGAAAAGATCAAATCCCTCGTCGCGTCTGACTTTAGTGTGGAGGGAGAGGACGGTGTGACCGTGTCTCAGAAAACAGACTTCGGGGGGAGGGAAGAGATGTTTGTGGAGCACCGTGCTGCTCTCCCTTGTTTATATCTCACCGCTCTTACTGAATCACCGGTCCTGACCTACAAATCAAGGACCCTCATGTGGATACACCGAACATAAAGAAGGGGACAGCAACAAGGAGAAGGAAAACCAACAAACATCAAAAGCAAAATGGAATGAAAAATGATAAATATCCGTGTTTTTATATGAAACAGAGCAGATTTTGTGAAAGAGTTCATATTTAAAGAACGAATTTGAAGGTTGAGACGAAGGTTTAACAGGAAATAAAGCGGGAGCACAGCTCATTTAAAGCTGCATAATGAAACGAGCTTGAAACACTTTAAATCTAGTCTTTAAATGAGACTTGACTACAATCCGTCTACAAGTGCTGCACTGATTTTTCACAAACAACACCTACATTTCAAAATAAAGTCCAGCTTTTGAATTTCCGAGCTTATTTTTAATAAAAAAATAAAACACCGAAAACCATTTTAAGCCATACAGACACAAAGAAAGCATTGAAAAGTCTCAAATCCCGACTGTGTATAAAGCGACAGACTGCCAGCTGCTCAGACTCATTGCTGTCATGCTTTTCAACTTATGACCATCCCTCCCAATAAAGTGTCCCAGAATCAACTGCCAGGTGATACAATATTAGATTCACATGCGCTGAGATTTCTACGGGTCATTTATGTGCAGCAAAGAGCGGAAAAACCCTGTTTCCCCTTGAACTCATTACAAATCGCATCAAGAAAAAAAAAAAAAAAAAAAAAAGGCCCAGCTGGCAGCAGAGTCTCTCGCTACCTCGCCATCTAATCAAGGACTTGAAATGGATTTTGATGTGATATTGGACGGGGCTCAGCGGACTGCTGCGGCGCCGTGTAAAATCAATCCATCATATAAGGGAACAAAACTAACTGGACGGGAATCAGTTCGCTGGAAACGCCGGCTGATATGGCAGGAAAATCTATGGGAAACGGGGGCTTGGGTGACTTTACGCCTAATTAATCACAGGACTGATTACTCGCGTAGAAATGGACTGTAAGTCTGGGGAATTAAAGTAGCACAAACAAACTTTACTCCCTATTTATCATGTCTTATTAAAGACAAGTCTACATAATTTATTACTTGGTATTAAACACCAGATGTTGAGGTTTTAGTCCCTTCAGGATGCTCAGATTGAGGTAAAGCCTGCTGACAGTTGTTTGGACGTCATATACCGAGTTGAAATTTTGCATGAACCTTTAAATAAACGCCTGCAGTTTAATGGTCCTATAAAAGAAATCCCTGTAAACTTAAGCCTAAAGCCCTCAGCCAAAAGTGCATTTGTTTCTTTGGATACTCCGGCGTCTCCTTTACATTCTCCGGGAGCCGATTTAATCTCCGGGAGCTTTACTGTATCCTGTTGTTTCTCTGGCCATTAGAGAACAATCAATTCCAATCTCAGGTTTCTAATGAAGCCTCCCATTGAGCCATACAGGTCTATTAATGGCATGAATAACTTATTGATGCGTCTTCTGGACCCGTGCTATTACAGTATTATGCTCCAATGCGGCTGCATCAGCGTTAAATGTCCCAGACAGCTTTTTTTTTTTAATATAGCCAATATCGTGCCCGCTCGGGAGGAAGACAAGTGGAACCGCTCCGTTCAATATAAAGAAGATGTGAAAAGAACAGCCTGACTTTATAACTCTACTGAATACATTCATTTTGTTATGTTGAGTGGCTAATCCTGCTAACTTTTCAGTTTTCAGACACCTGGGGAAGAAACCTCCAACGTTTAGCGATTTCTTTTCCGTGTTATATTCTTGTACAATCAGGACTGCTGTTGGCTGCAACGTTCAGGCTGTCAGTACTAAAACAATCACACCTAAAGGCTGGAGACGCACGTCGCTGATTTGAGATTTGTTAGCCTGAAGATACAGAAAGAAAATATTTGCTATAGTTTGTACGATGGGAAAGAGGAGGAGACCTTTGCGGAGTGTATGTGTGTGTGACTGACTCGATGAAAAGCACACGCCTCCAGAGGTTTTAAAGTACACACAACGGGACCGTATTAATGCGGAACAGCACCACGAGTGGACAGCCTCAACACTACCACCCTGTCTTCACCTACTTAACGCCTCCCTAATTCACGCCGTGCATGCTATGCTCATACACCCAAGTCAAACACTACTTAGTCCAAAGCCTGTTCCCAAGTGGGCCGCATGAACCGCAGATGGAGAGCTGACGGACTCACCGTAAGCCGTCATGGTTCCCACGTACGGCCCGTCCATGACGCTCTGGTTCTCCTCGGCCAGGGCTTTGATGTAGCGCTTGCTCAGGTCCAGGATCTGCTGCCGCAGCACGGCGCTGTTCTCGTGGCTGGCTCGCTGCTGGATGGTGAAGTGCAGCAGCATCATTCCCCAGATGAAGCCGAAGCTGACCAGGAAGAAGCCCAGCTTCTGGGACGACAGCTTCCACAGGAAGGGTGTGGCCATGCTGACTCGACGGAGAAGCCGCGAGGGGGTGGGGGGGGAGGTGGGGAGGGGGAAGGGGGGGGGCCGCTGTGACTTTGATTTGACCGAGCGAAGGTGCAGAGGTCGGGGAGGGGAATCAGGAGGGCAGGCGGGGCATGGCGGGGTCAGTGGGTGTAGCTGCGGTGGATTTCAGGGTTGGGTGGCGTACGGCTGGTTTGCCTCATCGGTGTGACTTCCTTCTCTGACCCATCGTCGTCGCTCGGTAACATCTCAGGGCGCCTGCCGCATCCCGCTGCAGACAACACAGACAGACGGAGAGGACGGAGAGAAGAGGGGTGAGGTGGCTGGTTTGCGTAACACAGGTAATGAGGGAGTTCCCTCTCCCTAATCACACGCGGAGGCAACACGATTACAATAAAAACACCGATAACCGAGAGTGAGTCGGCAGTTTTAGCCACAACTTCAAGGGACCTGGAGTAGGGTGCTATTATTAACAAATTATACAATTAACAAGTAACTGTACTAACGATGGAAAAACACAACTTTCAAGAGGTCAAAGGAACACTGTCAAAGTCCAAAACCCAAACACATCCAATTTGCACTTTATTAAAAGACAAAAGAGCAGCAAATCCTCATATTCGAGAAGCTAAAAGCAGCACTTTCTTTGCAAAATCGACTGATCAATTAATCGATAAATTACTGAACTTTACGTTGTTTTTTTTTTCCAGGCAGAAACAAGCCGTATTGAAAACGCTGCACCGAAGCTGAACTGTGCGACGAAGGTAGGTTTGGATTCTGCAGAAGGAAAAAAAAAAAACCCGATTTCACAGCGATCAAAAAACGAAGGGTGTCAACGCCGTCAGAGCTGCGGCTGGCGTCACAAAGTACGTCTGAATGGGTCTCGGGGGGGGGTGCGGGAGGTGTTGGAAAACGAGCGGAGTGCAGCTCTGTCACTTTAAGAAGAGCAACCAGTCGGTAACTGCAGCGGACCCCACAGCACAGAGGCGCACTGTGTCCCAACTGGAGGTGGTTGCGTGCGGTGTGCACGCAGGTCGCTGATGCACAGAATTGTTAATTTGACTGGATGGGAGAGGCTGAATGCAGGCATACAGTACGGCGGGGCCTCCCTGGTGGGGGGGGGGGGGACCTGCATTCATTTAGTTTTTGCATGTGAAAAACAACACGCAGAAAGCCAGCCCACGGGGGCCACGGCTCACTGAAGTACAGACACCGAGTCTGGCGTCGTACATTTTTACGTCTGACGCGACGACAGCTCCGGCTTTATGCAGGGCTACTGAATGCTGAAAGCGAGAAAAGCCCTTCCGAAGTCGCGTATGTTTAACGCTCGGAGTTTGAAATAGAGGCTGCACAGAGAAGCCTTGTTCAACCCAGACGGTGTGATGCCTGTGATTGATGGGCCTGGATGGAAATGTGCGCGAGAGGGCGCACGGTCCCCCTCAAAATATAAACATTTGGATCGCGTACGGTTCATCTTCCTCACTGACAAGAGACAACACAAACAGAATCTTAAATACACTCTCTTTTTGTTATTATATACATATATATATTTGTATATATATATATATATATATTTTTTTTTTTTTCCAAACGCTTTCCTGTGAGATAAATGAAGGAAACTCTCTCACTTGGCCTGAGTGTGTGTGTGTGTGTGTGTGTGTGTGTGTGTGTGTGTGTGTGTGTGTGTGTAGTTTAATATGTGTACATGCAGCATGTCTGAGATGCAAAGGTCACGCATTTACTCATCTATTCTCAGTAAAGACAAAATCTGTAGGAGGTAAAAGGTCGTGTACAAGATGAATTAGTCACGCCGGGTCTCACCGCAGCACGAAGGTTTTTCCTTCATATATATATATATATATATATATATATATATATATATATATATATATCATTTATTATAATGACTTCAGTTACCAATTAATCTTTTGAGTCATTAGTTTAAAAAATATCCGAAAATGGAAAGTCCCTATAAGGTCTGACGGTCCAAGACAAATAGCTTGTGTTGTCCGACTCAAAGTCAAAAACTCAAAAGAAAAATGTGTATAATACAAAACGGAGAAAATCTGTAAATAATAAACATATTACAAGCTGGAACTAAAGAACGTTTGATTGAAGATGGATTGAAGGCAACATGTTGTCAACGTTTTAACGCACCCGTCTGCCAAAAGTTGATCCCTGATCATACACTGTATCTGTGTGGGTCATATATCTGTGTGGGTCATAGTTCAAAAACTATTCATCCACGTGTTTACTTTCATTTTTCTCCTGAAGTTCAGGTGCATTACAATCACACACTGAGCTGAAGGAGAGCCGGCAGGTGCATGAACGCATCCCAAGAGAAAACCAGACGGACGGCACCATTTCTCGCTGCGGGCATTTACGTCACCGACTGACCCGAAGCGTACATGAAGGCATCTTTACTCTCACCTGCACTTCGCCTGAACGCGAGACGCTGGAAATAAAGTGCCAACGGGGTCGAAGCATCACGTACGGTAAAACACACTCCGGCAGTTCTCTAAATCACAAAACCCTAAGCTCGTCTTCGGTTGCGTTTACAGCAACAGGGAACAACCGTTTGGGCTGTTTTTTTTCCCCTTCCTCTTTTCTGTTGTGACACAGCGTATCTTTGATATTATCAGTGCAACCGCAAGGAGGCATTTCATCATTCTTCGTCAGGGCGGGTCGACAGACAGAGCAGATATGTACCGTAACTAAATTCCCACGATGCCATATTGATTGCATATTAAAGAAACATCCTATTTTACATGATATGCTTCTCTTTTTTTTTCTTCTTCTCTCCCCTCGCCAGGCTAACTATAGTCAGCATGAAACTGCGATATGCTGTTTTCGAGCCCGCCGTCTTTATTGCTGATTGAACAGTAACAACACATTTGGCTTTAACCGTCAAACTTCTGCTCGTAATCCCAAACGAAGCAGCCCTTCAGCACTTTTTAAAGCTGTTAAATAGTTCAACAAGTCTTAACTGACAACCTCGAGGCAATCTGTGCGCAGCTAAATAAAGGCCCCTGGCTTTAGGCATTAAGCAACACGCGCGCGCGCACACAAAAAAAAAAAAAAAAGCCTTTCTAGCATGCAATCAAGCCAAACGAAAAAAAGATGTTAGATGTTGTCTCATCTGCATTCAACCGCTGTAGCTGTGAACGAGGCTAAGTGTGAAGAGGGGATTTCTGCAGCCTCTGCTTTTCAACTGCGGCTTTCTTGTGCTCTTTCAAAAACGACTCTAACCAGGTCGGGACGGAGCGCTTCGATCTCACATGATCGATACCCTCGATACCCTCGATGCCCTCGACGCCCGTCCGGATTGTAATCACTGTGTTTGTTGATCCCTCGTAAGGGTTCGTCTAAAAGCAAAAGACGGTTACGCCGACGACGAAGTGTCGCAAAGAAAATAAGAAGCACCTTCCCGCCAAAACACAAAAGGCAGCCGGCGTGAAAGGCTCTGTTCAACTTCCATACATCAGCTTCACAAATAGGTCAGAGGCAGCTGCAAGCAGCTTCCAACGGGGCTGAAATCTCACGGCAGGTTATATGACACACCACGATTGTTCAGTCGTTGGGGACAAAGGCTGGTGTTTGTTTTCTGAACGGGACGGCGATCAAATGCACCCTAACAAAGCAGGAGTAAGTACTGTATTGTCTAAAATGGAGATAAGGGAAAATCTTTCTCATTTGCTTTCTGACGCGGGCATAAAAGAGAGAGGGGGGGGCGGGAGGGGGGGGGTGGGAAATCTCTGCCACTTCACTGTGAATTTCACGAGACGAGCCCTTGGCAGCGGCGCGGCCGCAATCTGCAGCGTGCCGATAACATCGGATGCCTCTCGCAGCGCGGGACTCCGGTTGGAGGAGGGCGGGGAGAAACGGGCTGGCAGCGCTCGCCGGTTTGGGCGCCGACACGGGGCGGGAGGCTCTGGGGCTGTTTGTCAGGGAGGAACGAAGCTCAGACCAAACCCCGCGGTACGTCGCTGCGCGTAGCCAAAACCTACAGAGGACTCGACCGCTTCTGAAAACACTCTCTCTCTCTCTCACCGGTCTGACTTGATTGCCCGCGTTTATCCATCTTATTTAACACCGAAAACCGATTGTGCAACCGTGTCCGACGATCTCTCGGAGAAAGGGGCGACGCGGCCTTTTAAGCAGCGCGTATACGTCCCTCTCAGTTACCTTGTGGTTTCTAATTCAGGATCTTAATTTGCCTGGCAGCGAGCCCTCTGGCTGCGACCGGCATCGGCCCAGCGAAAGTCTTGCGCGGTGACAGCCGGCTAAGGTTGCAGAATATACGATCCTTCGCAAACCAGAGACGATGACATAACAACCCGCTGAATGGTTCGTTTCATCGTTGGAAGAAGTAACGGTGCGTAAAGAAAACGCCGCAAGTTCAAGAGCAGGCGAAGACAGAAACAATTGGATCGTTCGAGCCTGGGAGGGGGGGGGGGGGAATCGGTGCCCTCCCAAATCTGCTGCGAAGGACAAAAGAACTGAAATTTCAGTATATGGGCCACGCTATAGCACTCTCAGGAAAAGCGAGGCATGCAAAGAGGAGGCTCCGTGACGCTCCCTCGCCAGGAAACACACGAAAACTATTTGGAAAGTTGGACGTACAATTTTCAAATTTGAAAAAAAGCAGCAGCAACACTAAAGAAAAAATATTTTCCAAGTGGCCTAATTCCACTCTTGACTCGCAGATTTGGGATTAAAACAGGTCAGCGGGGGTCACGCTCCACAGCGGTCACCGTAGTAACCACGAGAACATTTTTATTTGTAATCTACCCCTTGTGACCTTCTTATTTTACAAATAATCTTTAACTCCTCAGGAAAAGTGTGGAGAAAGGAGGGGGGAAAAAAAAAAAAAAGGCTCTTGAATGTTAAAAGTGGAAAACAAACTCGGCACCATCTGCTTGTAAACAGGTGATTTCATGTCAAATGCACGCATGTCTGGAAGGTCTGACGGATGGGGAGGGGGGGGGGGGGGGTTTCTGTCAAACTCTACATTACAAATCCATGAAATTCACGAAAAGGCAACTTAAAAAGTCCCAATCGGGAGGAATACGAGTTCATTCAACATCCAATTAGACGAAACAATACTTTCTAATCCGACATCCAGTACGGGTAGTATCGGGCTATCTTGCAGCAATCACGTGTCCTCGGTTTATTTTCCCCTGTGTGCAGCTGTGACTGCTTTTCCGCTGAGGTCACAGAGATTAAGAGTGAACGGCGATATCGCATCGTTGTCCCAATAATCATGTCGGGCTTTAATATCTATCCACCGGAGTCCCGATCACGCAGCATTTGTCCTCGTTCCGTCACGTCGTGAACCGCTGAGACCGCGGGGGCCAGATGGCTGAGCGAGGTAAAGACTTCCACCCATTTCCTCCACATCTGTGATTAGAGCTGGAAATAGGCTCTTTTAAAAAAAAAAGTGTAGTTTGGGGGACACTCCATCAAGGTGAAGCGGTGCGACGGAGGTCCGGATTAATTCCAGTGCATTACTCCAGGTCTAAAAGAGGGACGCATTCTCCTGAGCTGAAATAACATACACTAAGAGCCCGTTGCATAAGCACAAAAAGAAGAGGAATATGCTCCGGATGTGCCCTCGGACATCAATTATGGATCAGCTTTGAAAAACAATCTATGTTTTTGGGGGTTTTTTTTTACTCCCCGAATAGAAATAGGTTCCTGACTTCTCACGCCCAGGTCACCGCAGGCGGTGACGGCCAGCAGGCTGACTTCTTTGAATAACTTTCTAACTTCTTTGTGGCATCTGTTTTTAGACTGAGTGAGACATGACGATGTCATTAATAAGCATCTGGGATTCCTCTTAAACTGGTAGAGCAGAGATGCTGGCGATCGTTGTCTGCGAACAGGAACTGCTACTCGCTATCTTTGGGCTGATTGAAAAACCCAAAGAATTTTCGTTTTATAATCGTAAAAAAAAAAAAAAAAAACTACGGAAATATTGACATTTGAAGAGCCGTGACCATAGAAACAACATACTGATTATCAGAACCGGTTGCCAATTAATTCTCTGTCAACAATCGAACAATTTCATATATATTTATTTAGGGTATATCTTTCATAATTTATGACAATTTTTTCTTTTCAACAACACAAAATAACGCACAAACTGCCAGCTTACAGAACAAATGCACATACACATACATGTCTGTCCAAAGGATGACTGAAATGTCCACAGGTGGATTGCTCATTGTTTCGAGGTGAGGGAGAGACTGCTTGACGAAATCTGACTTGCAAATACCGAGGAAAAATGACCAAGCAACACAACCACAGGCAAAAGCGGATACATAAAAACTATAAAAGACTCAGGACAGCGTCATGCCTAATTTGGCCCACAGTTTTATCTCCCTGACGCTGTGACAACCCTCCATCTGGAGCAGACATTAAAAGGCTCAGGTGCTGAGGATTACTTTCAAGTATTGTTTCAATAACTCATCCAGCAAAGTGAAATTCCTCATCCCGGTCTGACCTCTCCCAGACGAGCACTGCGCTAGTTCGCCTGCTGCCTGGCCAGAAAGAGACATGATCCTGATAATATGGCCCTGCTGCCATGGCAACCAGTGTGACTGTGCATCTTAATGGACTTCTTCACACAAGCCCCACCTCTTAATTATTCATTAGGCCCTCCAGAGGAAACAGGCCACGCTGTGGCTTCGCCACCTTACTGGTGGGAATCCGGCTCGTAACCAGATATCAGCGGCTGACGCCGCGGTTCGAGGAAGGTTGTCGCTGCAGCTTCAAGTTCAGGAAGTTTATCTAAAATGGGAGATGCACCCAGATCATTGTTAACACGCTCTTTAATGAGTCACTAATAAGCTCGACAGCTATGCAGGGATAACAATTTCAAAGGTCGGTCGTAGGACGTGTGAAAATATTCAGATGGATTCTGATGAGAAAAACAGAGGAAACATGCTTCTGTAACTTTTGAAAGTTGTCATAGTATCTGATTTAATTTAAAAAAAAAATTAAAAAACAAAAACAACTTCAAAAAGCCTGAAGTGATAGTGAGGGAGCCACGGAAATGTCGAGCGTCCGTGTGAAGCGACGGGTAGTTAACCAGCAGCGAGATAGGTGATGGGGTCGAGAGACACCGTGAGACGGAAACGCAGAGGAAGCAAGGCTTTCGTTACCATTCGTACAAACGCAGCTTTGCTTACCAGACGCAGGAAACACAACAAAATCTCAAAAATAAACACCGGCCGACGACGACACTGTCGTGTCAGCTTCTCGGCCACGCGTAGGAGCGTCGCTGTCCTCATTTCAAGCTTGTTAATCGGTTCTTGTGGCAGAATGTGATCAATCAAAGTCTGAAACGGAAATCAGATCTGCATATGTACAGATTCATTTACAAATGAACTGAGCTAGCCGTTGATAAAAAAAAAAAAGAACTCCACTAAAACTACAAAGACTATAAAGACATTATTCTGAAACTATTCTGCCTTACATTCACCTCTTTAGGTTATTTGAAGTATTAAATATCAGTTCTGGTTGAAGTGGGCTGTTTTGGTCTCTAGATGTCTGTTACCCATTGACAGTTTTTTTTTTTATTTTTTTTTATTGACAGTTGAGTTTCCTCTCAACCAGAAGCTGTGAGCCAAGTAGCTTTCAGTGTACGGCCTGATTGTTGTTATGACGGCTGGCTCAGGGTCAGCTGTCTCGAGGCAAACTGACACGTCTACTGTAACTCATCAACGATCAAAGTCGGAGCCGATTAATTAATCGCATGTATTATAAAAGCTGTCCTGACATATTATTAAAAATGCACCAAATCTTGGCCCGGCTCCTTAATGCGCCTACTTTAGACCCGTGAATCGGTCTGGGTTCCTACAACGCCGATGTCTTCATGTTCAATCCAAAAAGAAAAAGTAAAATCGATTCCATCGTAATCCTGTTAAGCAGCGAGCATCGGGTTATCTTCTCAGGAATAGATCAATTTAAGTAACAGGACCCACGACCAAAGTAACCCGCCGTTACTAAGGCCGTGACCTGCGCACTTAAAACCTCCCCACGAAGAAGCCCGGCTCCACCCTGATAGCTCAAATCCAATCAACTGTGATTGCGAGAACGGCTTAAATAAACCGCAGCGCCTGCGAAGACTCCGGCGTTTTCTCCCTCGCTGCCGGTGAGAATCAGTGAACTCCAGACCGTCCTTACGACAGGAATCGCCTCAGCACTTTTTGGAACAGGGAGAAACTAAACGCGCCGAGTTTCGCACTGTTGTCACGGAAAAGGAAGTCAAGTGGGAAAGTGATCCCAAAAGAAAGTACTGAGGATTTGGAGAGAAATTGCAGATTGATCGCCAGGATACCGAGGAAGCAAATAGACGGGACCAAAGTTAACACTTCTGGGACGCCACTGACCCATTTCACCCTGTAAATACCCAGAAAATGTTGGACTTCTGACACTTCTGTCCTCCACATCAGACTTATCCTTATCAGCCCACGAATAAAACCGGCTCTCTGCAAACCCTCACAGTCGGTGACACTCTTTGTTTCGGTTGCCCTTGGCTGCTGTTAAATGACACTGGAACGTGCATACTTGTTTAAAGCATTTAAAGCACGCTCAGCTGGGCGTCGCTGCACGGCCCACGGCCATCAAACCAGCGCCGACAGGTCCAACCTGCCACAACGTGACACGAGGTGAGGCGGGAGAGGACGAGACCACCCTGAACACGACCTGCGTGTCCAAAACACGTCCGGTGACAAGCGCGGTTGGGAATTGCTGATGAGGTGCCGAAGCCCACCACGGCACTTCCTTGTTCCTGTCGCCACCGCACATAAGCTTTTGTTGTTGTAATAACACATGCCGGCACACCAGAAAAACACTAAAGTGAAAAGAGAAAAAAAAAAAGTGCACACGCATCATAATTTCAAAACGCTCTTAAAACTAAATTACATAACAGTGCATTAATTCCAGCTGACATGGCAAGTCTACAAATTAGGCGCAGCATTTAAGGGCAATGAACTGTTTTGCAATGGCATGTATGCAAACATACACACAGATACCAGCGTGCCTCCAAGGCCCTGCACCGACTACATTTAATCCCTAAACCTCTGCACTTCATGCCCGACTCAGAACACTTTCCCCGAACATAAAACTAATCCTTATTCTGATCTTCGCTTTTAATGCAAGTCCAAATCCCCTAAAACCCTTTAAAGACGTCAGGAGTGGCAAAATGTCCTTACTTTTCTGTCGCTGTGACAGAAAAAAAAAAAAAAAAAAACTCCTGCCAGACTCGTAAGACTCACGGTATTAGTGAGAGAGACAGTAGTTTGTGTTGGCAGGCGGGTATAACCCAATTCTCTGAGTCGACTCCATTAAGGGCAGGCAATAACGATCATTTTCAACATTAGTCCAATGTGCAGAATTATTTTCTTGAAGAATCGATGTGCTGTTAGGTCTTTAAAATGTCAAAAGTGGGTGAGAAATGTCAATTTGTGTTTTCCAAAGCCCAATTTGCCTAAAATGCCTTGTTTCGTCCTGACCAACAGTCCACAACCAAAAGACGTCTAATTTATTATCAGAGAGGACTGAGGGAACCAGTAAATATTCACATTTAAGGAGCTCACACCCTAACACCTTCGACTAAACCCCTTTAAAATCGTCCTTTTATTACCTCTTTAGTTTTTTGAGCCTCTGCCCTGGACATAAAAATAATTTAACAAGAGAATGAAACCTAATTTTTGCCACATTTTGTCGTAAGACATGCAGCGTGAATAAATGAGGGTTTTACAACTGCACAGCACCAAACAGAAGAGCGGCTGTAAGGAGGTGAATGTGTGTTTGCATTATGGGAAAGCAATTTCCTCTGCGGGCCTACGGAGGAGGGTTTCTGCGCAGCAAACCCGACACGATCTACCTGGTTCGACGCCTCTTTTCTGACCTCTTCGTACCGAACCTGCCATTTAAAAACATTGGAAATCCAATACCTTTTAGGGATCACTGGCTTTTGGAGATACAGAAATTTTGGGCTTAGCGATCAGCAGCCGGATCGAGCACACAAATAAGAACAGACGTACGTGTGTGTGTGTGTGTGTGTGTGTGTGTGTGTGTGTGTGTGTGTGTGTGTGTGTGTGCGCTGAGAGAACAGGAGCCCTTTAATCACAGAAAGGCCAAGTGTTCCACTTTCCCGCACGGCATCCATCACCACAGCTCAGTTCTCCTCCGATCCCTCCATCTTCAATCCCTCCTTCCTCATCCCTCCACCGCCTCTGCTAGCTCTCTACCCGAGCCCACCAGTGCACCCCCCCCCCCCCCACACACACACACCTTCTCACTCGGAAACACACCCTCCAACGATTTCTTGCCAATGAAGCATGCCACCGAAGCAAAGCTCCTTTTCCTCGGGATTTATAATCCCGAAGGCTCCCGGCTAAAAAGGCGTCTGAAAGAGCTCTTTATAAAGCCAGGGGCAGCAGGCGCCTCACCTCTGGACGGTCACTACGCTCAGCGTCAGCTCGCTGCAAACAGTCCAGGGCGGAGGGGAGTTTCTGCTGGGTCACGTCGTGGAAGATAAGATGCGCTTTCCCGTCCCGGCGGAGAAATGTATCCTGAACTCGGTGCTGCTGATCAAAAAAAAAAACAAAAAAAAAACTGCATCACGTGACGACGTCTTGACAAGGTCTCCGTCCGAAGTGAACACGGTCGCGTTTGCGGCCTTGCACGGTAATGACACCGGGCACATCTCGTATAATCGAGTCAGCAGATCACAACCTGATTACACCAGGCCACATTGAAAATCACTGGACGGCACTGGCGAGCTGAGTGCTTCTTCAATGAGCCAGAGTGGGATTAGACACAAAGAGCTTCCAATTAGGGCCGAAACGATTAGTCGATTGACGAAATGAATCGCTATTTCGGGTCATTTCTAAAATCGACGATTGCTCAAATTCTCCAACTGCAGGTTCTTTAATGTGAACATTGTCTGGTTCCTTTAGTTCCTACACGACGAACTGAATATCTTTCGGTTGTGGACTCTCGGTCCCCCTTCCCTTTAAGATTTGGGAAACACTGGGTGACGCGTTTTTACCATAATCTGGCATTTTAAAGACGAAACAACGAGTCGAGAAAATGACAAACACATGAGCTAATCGTGAAAATATGAGTTCTTTGCGGTCCTGCTCGTTACAAAGTGATTTCACACGACTAGTTTCGCCTCTCCTCAATAAACTCGCAGCTCCGTCATAAATAATTAGATCGACCATACAGCAAACGACGCTCCCCCCGGGCACTTTTCTTTCATTTCCAACGTTTCAAAGTCGCTGGCGTCTTGAATAAACGCCGGCCAAAAAACACAGACCCCTGCTACCTCTTTCCAGCAAAACACTTCCAAAGAAATCACTGTGGGCCCACAGGGCACGAATTAACATGATTAACTTTCACAGCCTGTTATCTGAGTCTGTCATCAAAATGCAACATCATCTCTGGGAGCTGAGTGCAGAGGAAGAGGAGGAGGAGGAGGAGGGAGGGGGGGGGGGGCAAAAACACAATCAAATGGGGCTCATTTTCGAGATGGGATTCATTAGCTGGTGTATAACAAAAAAAACACCCCAAAAAAATGACAAGGAAGTGCAGCAGTGCCAGAGAAGAAGGTCGTCTGTCAGTGACACAGCGAACAATGCAGCTGTAAAATGTTAAGTACCTTCCTGTGCCCCCCCCCCCCCTCTCTCCCCCTTTTTGGTGAACACGGTGCAAAAGCAGCAGGGGGGGGGCACCTGTGGTGAATTACGCCGCTGCGTACGGGCACCTTGAGAGGAGCTGGCGATGACTCCCAGAGTTGAACCTTCAGCTCTTCTCGAGCAACCTGCTCCGACAGCGGACGGCTGCACGATAACCACACTTGGTTTAGAAGCTAGCTGACGGCAGCCGTGTTTTCAAAAAAACAACAAAAACACACACACGATGGGACCTTCAGCTCGCTGCGGCGGTAAACGTCCTGATAACTGCCCGGTAAAAAAAAACACACAACACACATCGGCTAGCGTTAGCTACCGAGCAGCCAGTCAACCGCCGGTTCTGGATCCACTAGCTTCGCCTCTGTTAGGGGGGGTTCTCGAGGCGGCTAGCTGCTCGACCACGGCGCACATTTCACAACAAAACAGCCGCAATGACAAGTCGCCCGCTCCCGGAGACTGCGCCTCTTCTTCTCCTCCCAGCCGCTTATTGTCCCTTTTGTGTTTTTATTATTTTACTACGGAGCAGTGGAGCGCGAGCTCCGCAGACAGAAACGGGGACTCACCTTTGCGGTGGCTTTTCTTTTCTTTTTCCTTTCGGTCCGGTGGGTGTTCACGAGGCGGTACCGCCGGATTTATTATACAAAAAAAAAAAATACAAAAAAGAAAAGAAAAGAAAAGAAAAAAAAAAAAGAAAAAGACTTTAAGAGAACCGCAAGCGGAGCGAGCGAGCGGAGACGTCGTCGCGCGGAGCGGCCGGGAGAGATGAGATCCCGGGCACGGCGGCGCACGAGCCTCTGTTGTTCGCTCTGCCCACGAGCACAGCGCGAGCGACCGTTAGGGACCGCCCGCGTGCTAACAGACCTGCGCGAGACGTACAACATTTACAACCGAGCACCTGACCAAAAATTAAAATAAATAAATAAATACGCAGAGTCGAATTATAATTTAAACTAAATGATTTTCAAAAAGACTAGCCACACTATCAAAAACATCACATTCATGCATCGCCGTTAATAATATCGTATAATTATAATTTCTTCGTAAAGTGCTTTTACTGTTGTAATATTGTTTAAGTGGGATTTTTAATGCGGGGTTTTTAACTTGGGAGTATTTCACAATGTGGTATTGATACGTTCCCCACCAAAATAGGCCTCAATGCTTCTAACAAACTTTGTACATTCTAGTTGTGCTGTCATGTCCGACAACTTCCAATTAATCAAAATGAGGGACAGATAAAAAAATAAATAATATTTGATTCCGTTTTAAATGAAAGAATAATGACAGACTTGGTATTTGCATTCCATTTTTACTAGGTCTGCGTTGTGGTTAGAAATGTACTGTAGTGACTGATGTTCAAGAAGGTTTCACGTCAAGGCGGTTAAACCGGGGCGACATAAAGCAGGATGATCCCTAACTGCACGTTTCCTCAACGGCAGACCAATAAAAGCTTTGCGTTTACCGCCACCTGCTGGTCGTCCGCCGCTACAGCCTCCTCAGACCGGCACAGTCATGGGCGCCTCTGTGTTGACGTAAAGCATTCAGTTCTTGCTGCTCCTTTATCAGCCGTGGTTCATATTGGACATCTGTCCTCCTGGTGGGCATGCTGTGCATTTTCTGACTCAGCTACCAACCTGGGAAATGGGATCTTAAGTTCAAGCAGCTATTTATACCGGCATTCAGACAAAGACAAAATGAGGTGGAATTGCATTAAACTTTCCAGTCGCCCACCACGGAGGGTGAGGGTGAGGCTGAGGAGGACAGCGGGATCCTGCTGTGTGGAGATAACAAACACTGAAGGGAAACGGTGGAGGGAAAGCTGTGTACACAGCAGCAGCAAGGGCCTTCAGGGAAACACATTGTTCAATCTCGGATTTTGTTTTCTGTTGATTGATCATGAGACGAGTAATTGTGACAGGTAATAAATGGAAACATGTTTTTTTACAATGCTTAACGTGCAACAGCATGAACGAGTTTTCCAAGATTTATAAGCAGATTTACAACACACTCCCTCCGTTTGTTTTGTTTGGATACACCACAGATACATCAACAAGACGGTTTCCAATGAAAAACCACAAACCTTCAAGCCAAGTGTCTGAGAAAATAGATTTATTATTCAAATGAGAAACATCGTAATACACAGTGGGTTCATGGTTCTAATCATCAGAAGGAATATGAATCTATTTTCTGATCATTCGCAGACATATAAAGCTTTTATTATTATCACGCAGCTCCACGGTGCAGAAAAAAGTCTTTCGATAACACGAACAATTAACATTCTTATCATATTTAAACGTTTATAATTTACTGTACAGGCATAAAGAGCTGAAGGCAGAGGTGAGCTTGATTCCCACCCAGGCACTCGTGATCAAAACGCACTAAATCACAGAAGAAGAAAACAACTGGAGGAACTTTAAAGGTGCTTTTGTCCTGTTCGGTCGATGCATTTTAGTTCGAATTAAGAGATTTATCGTGCGGTTTTAATCTGAAATATGAAGACAGAGGTGGAAATAAGGCCTTTTCTAGATGAGGACTGACAGTATAAGCATGGGCTGTGAATTGCAGTGTGAGGCTGTAAAAACGAAGAGAAATGGGACTTCCAAATTAAATCGGTTTAATAACTGAAATTTAACTGATTGAATAAAATGGTCATTGCCTTGTTAGAGAAAAAGAAAGGAGACGCCGCGTCTCTGAAGTTCGACCGAGCTGACGCTGCGCCGGTAAGAAGACAAACCACTTTGGCTCAAACACATTCTTGCTCCAACGTGGAAATACATCCTCGTACATGAAGGAAAAGAGGACAGATAAGATAATTAAACGCCGCTTTTTGCATCCCATTGTTCCTGTTACAAATGTAAAAGAAGTTTAATTACTCAGGGAACTCACTCATGTTTTCGGGGGGGGGGGAACAGACCTCCAGTAATGGCAGACCAGGATCGACTGTCACTAACATTTTATGAAACGTCCTCTATAAAGAGCGTCTGTCGAAAAGTATGATAAATTCAAATTTTTTTTTTTTTAATTTTTTTTTTTTTATATAAAGAAAGAAAGGTGATATTATGCTTGAGGTTGCGTTGCATTCATTTCCCCAGCCTCTTGGCTACGTCCTTGTAGGCCAGCTCGATTTCCGTGTCGGCGGCGCAAGTGTTGGTGAACTCGTCCCGGCTGTAGGCGTTGCCAAGGTAACGCCACACCCCTCTGAATTCAGATGGGATGTCATAGTTCCTGTATTTCTGGGCAACCACCTGACACGCACAAAACAACGAAAACAAGTTATTGCAACACTGCTGTCAAGGCCAACCGTGGGACATGACGTCAGCCCGACGCGACAGGGTTACCTTGACGACATGAAGTTTGGGCAGAAGGTTGCAGTCTGCCAGTGTCAGCTCGTTTCCGTCCAGGTATTTGCGGGAGGAGTCTCCGTCGCCGCCGGGTTCTCCCGCCTGAACCTCTTCAGGAAGTGGACTTATCAGGTACTCGTCCAGCTTCGCCAGGGCCTTGTTCAGACTCTTCTCCAGTGCTGAAACACAGAGCAGTGCAGATGTGTGACACCGGTGATTACCGCCGATCAATGAAATTCAAATCCTGCGCCGGTTTCGGACGCAGCGTCCTCACCCTGGTTCTGATCCGGTCTCGTGTTTTTGACATAAGCCGAGAACCTGGCGAATATGTCGTTTCCTGCCGTGTTGGATTCCCTGTTCTTCGCCGCGAGTTTGGGATACCTGAGGAAGACGGTGTTAGGATGGGGTTAGGATGCTGCCTGCCCTGTTTCCTAATCCCCTTTGTGTGTATGCGTATGCGTGCGCCCTACTTGGGTGGAGCCAGCATGTCCTCCAGGTACTCCTCTATTTTGTTGACGTCAGTGAGAACCTCCCCCTGGAAGGTGAGGAAGGGCGGGTGTGTCCCCGGGGCCAGGTTGTGAAGATCGGCCGGTTTCCTGGTCAGAGTGGAATAATCTCACCACCTCTTCATTCATTTCCCCGTAACAGTAAGTCTTATAGTTTATAGTTTTTTTTTTTATCATATAATATGTAAGAGAATTATATTACGACATCATCGTTACCTCTTGAGGTCAACGGTGGTGACATTGAAGACGACGCCCTTCAGCCAGAGGATCATGAAGATGCGCTGGGAGAAGGGACAGTTTCCGATGCTCTCCCCGTCACTCCCAGCCTGCACACACACACACACACACACACACACACACACACACACACACACACACGCACACACACGCACACAGTGAGACAATAACACTGAACATAGATGCGGTTCAGAGCTGCGTTTGTGACACAGCCTTCACATGCTGACTCAGTCATCTTCTCAAAGATGCATTGATGAACACAATAAAAGGCGACACCCATACAATCTGTACACATTGATTCACACACACACACTGTACACACAATGTACACACAATGTACACAGTCCCAACAAGCAGACTGAACAAATACTACATCAATGAATCAAATCATCAAAGAAGAATCACTGCCTTTTAGTTTGAAGGAGCCGATTTGACGTTTGCGTGTGATCAAATACAGTATAAGTGGGAGTGTGTGTGTGTGTGTGTGCGTGCAAAGCTGCAATAGGACACTGTAATGAGACACCAAGTCTAACATGAATAATCCACGCTGCTTCCATTAGCCGCTCCGCTGCCTATTTGGACCTCCGGTTTCTGCATATTGCAGCAGAGTGTATCAACTATAGAAATCATACAATCTACCATCTGTCAATCAAAGGAAACGCACTCAATCCAGCATGAACATACGCGAGAGTCAACTTCCTCTGCTCTTATTATAAAGGACTGGCACTTATTTTCTAAAATTCCTTCAGTCAGTTCAGAACAATATGAAAGCTAATTGATGAAGCAGGTCAGTGTTACATTACTACTGACATTAAGACCAGAAGCAGGGAAACAGACGCACTTCTGACCAATGCGAGACTGCAGGACAGCGTTGCCAGATATTTATTGTATTTGTATGATAATGTGCCCTCCGTACAATTAATAATGCCGATAATAATCCTTTAATTTGACACTCGTAGCTACGCTAACCAGCAGCTGGGCTCTGATTCATATAAAGTAGTTTCCATTTTACCGTTAAAGCCAAAGCAAAAATAAAACTCAAATTAAAATATAAATAAAACTTTCAAAGCATTAAATTAATAAATTTTTAAATAATTTACCAAACCGATTATCTGCTATTTTTATTGCCTCTATTTATTAAAAGGACCAAATGTGTGCATCGTGTTTTCATCAGCAAAATGAAAACCCACGCTACCCCCCCCCACACACACACACACCTACCCCCCCGCCCCCCCCCCCCCCCCCCACCCGTGCATTAATACACACCGCCATTAACACACACACGTATTGTATCATAACCTGCGACTGTTTCATGCCGCTGCTCTGAACGCTGAAAGGACCCCAGTAATAATTCAGTGGGGGAGAGAAAGGGAGAGACTGTCTGTGCACGTGGGTGTCGGGTTAACACACGGAAAATCAGCAGCAGCAACAACAACAACAACAACAACAACATGGCATGCACACGCTTAAAGGAGCCAACACACACCTCTGAACACCGGTCTGTATGAAGTGAGCATGTGCGGCTTCTTTTTTTTTTTTTTTTAACTTGTCACACTCAAAACTAAGAACTATTTTTGGCAGAGTTTGAAGTGGAAATGTAAAATATGTACAGAAATTACATTTAGAAGTCATACGGACACACAGAACGCCCCACCTTGACAAACAGTTCAATATCAGGGTCCTTGTCGTCCTCGGCTGCAGTGTCCGTCATGGTCAAGAAAAGCCCGCTCTGCTCGTGTGTTTTGTTCCCACGGTGTTGATGTGTGTGTGTGTGTGTGTGTGTGTGTGTGTGTGTGTGTGTGTTTGTGTGCGTGTTCAGTGAGCCGTCTCAGTTGTCAGCAGATTCTACTCCAGGTCCATTTGGTCAGCTCGGTCCCATCGCAGCTCTGTTGTCAGAGTGTCAGCTGAGGACGAGTGCCAGGGAGTGTGACAGGGACAGGGACAGGGGGAGGGGGAGGGAGAAGGGGACTGTGTGTGTGTGTGTGTGTGTGTGTGTGTGTGTGTGTGTGTGTGTGTGTGTGTGTGTGCGCGGGGTTCAATTTGTACCCGGGGCCTCGGCGGTGGGGCGTGACGCTGTCGGGGGCAAAAAAAAAAGATAGTCCCCCTCTTTTGGCGGGGCGGGGCGGCAGTGACGCGGTGAGGAAGGGGAAGGGACACCTCTTCCAGCTTCGACTGACAAGAAGCGGGTGAGTTCTGAATCACCGAGTCTGTCACCGTCACCTCCTCAGACTCACCAGCACCCGCGGGTCCCGCGCCGTCTGCGCGTGAGCCGCCGGGTGACGTCAAACTGTCACAGAGTTTCCAGGAGTTTCGGCTTCTCACTGGGGTCAAAACACGGCAGCGGCCGGACAGTTGAAGGGGCGGTTGGGATGGTTTGGAGAGGGTTTTGTATGAGGTGCTTCGTCCCGTAGGTCGTCCATCAGACAGCCCTTTGTGACAGGGAACTGAAGAGCTCCTATTACGAGTATCGTAATGCGTGTTCCTCCACATCTAAAAATAGTCCCCAATTTGACCCTTTGTAAAGTGTAAAAAAAAAAGTGTTTTTATTTGACCATAAAAGGTGTTTTAACACATTTATGTATTTATGTTCAAACAAAGGCAAAGATTTTTTATCTCTGCAATATTCTACTTTGAACATTTTATATATCCGGTGGCGTTAAAGCTGGGCGTGCTGTGTGAACACCGCTAATGTGTTGACCTATGGCTTATACTGGCATCATTTATGTTGCTGTCGTTTCAAAGTGTCAGATTTATGATCGCCAGTGTTACTGGACTTTAGTGTGGAGATTATGCATTAGATTCAGTAAGTGTGCGTTGGGAGCGTGGATGTACAAGTGGTGGGTATTATTATGAGAGAGAGAGAGAAATAGAAATAGAGAGAAATAAAGGTATAAAAGATAGAGATATATACAGAGAGAAATAATATAGATAGAAATAGAGACAAAGAGAGAGACAGATAGAAATAAAGAGATAGAGGGTGAGGTAAATAGTAAGATTGAAATAGAGAGATAGATAAATAGAAATAGACAGATAGAGAGCTCCAGCAAGAGATATAAATAGATAGATAGAAGTAAACTAACCGACATATTGTAAATGTAATACACACTCACTCACACACTCTTGCACATGTTCACGTGGCCGTGCGACAGGAAGCCTCCCCAACCATCCCGACACTGAGTCAGAACATTCCTGTCAGATCAACTGAACTTATATTTAGAACCAGAGCAACCCCTTCCCAAACACACACACACACACACACACTTCCTGACCTTGTACACTTGTCCATACGCTGCTGATATGAACCTAATCATGATGAGGCCCATATATATATATATATATATATATATATATATATATATATGTGTGTGTGTGTGTGTGTGTGTTTGTGTATGTGTGTGTGTGTGTGTGTGTGTGTGTGTGTACCTCATTTCTTTCCTACCTTAACATACAGCGTGACATCGTTTACAGGCTCTGGCTCCTCCGCGGCTTCCTCCTTCTCGGAGGCCGCCGCCGATGACGACGAAGACGAGGACGAAGACGAGGATCTGCGTGATGAGTCCTCTGCCACTGACGGAGTCTTCCACTGCCGGTTCAGATCCTTCGTGCTTTCCTCTGCTTTTACCTGCTCCTCTTCCTTTTTAGAAGACGCTGAAGATGAGGAGGATGAGGAGGACGATGATGATGACGAACTCCCTCTCCTCTCCTCCTCCGAGAGAAGGCGAGGTGGCGGTAGAGCGGGGGGCGGCGGTATTCCCCCAAAAGCCGGCCCGGTGCTCTCGTACTCGGCCGTCGGATGTGAGGGCTCCTCGAAGGTCATGTCGTACACACCCGACGACTGGTTCTGGTAGGTGGGGTCCGGGTTCTCGTACACGTTCTCCTTATAGGGATTCATGCCGGGCGAAGACGTGGACCAGGGGGTGTCAGGGTGCGCAGCGGAGTGACTGCGATGCCGACGGTGCCTTCCTTATCAAACAGCATCAGGACTTTGGACCGAGGGGGGACGGCTGGAAAGGCAACGGCAAGCAAAGCGGTGATTTATAAAGGGGAATACAACTGAAGATGACTCCATGTTATATTGTTGAGCAAAAGGTCACGATCGCTATCTCCAGAAAGTTAATTATTTAATGGCTGCGAGCACACTGTGCCAAAGTTGTCTGAGTGAGTGTGTGTGTGTGTGTGTGTGTATCATAGACCGTATATAAAAGTATATGCACCTTCTGGCTCTGAAAAATGAGTGTCTTAAGCTGCAATACCACCGAGTGCCACCAGAGGCGGCCTCCAAAAAGCCTCCATAGACTCCCATTCAAATATCGCCCATTAAATACAAACTATATAAAGTTTTTCTAGGAGTTATTTTGGTGTTTTTAGCTGAAGTCGCTCCTTCTTATTCGTTTTTTTTAGCGGTCTATCTAAAAATAATCCGCTCATTCATGAGAATATCGGCCTAAAGAAATAGTAGTATTTTGGGGCGGGGCGGGGGGGGCGTGTCTGTTTGATTGACAGGTGCAGTCGGGCGGGACGTCCGGCAAATGGCAAGAAACCCGACGCTACGTAGTTCGGCGGTCTATTATAAAAGTAGATATATATATGAATGAATTAAACTGAGGTAATATCCTCCAAACAACAGGCAGCGTTTGAAAAACTTTCTTAAAGTGGGTTCAATACCTGCAGAGCGGAAACGTGTCCGACTCGGAATCATTTCAGGTCCCGCAGCTTCCTCCATTTCCGTAGAGCAGCTCCGATATTTGTCCCGGTTTTAACCCGGCTCGGTCGGACTCTTTCTTTTTCATCTTGCTTTTCCCCATTCTTCTGTTTCCTCGTCTTTGTCGTACGCCGACGGGGCAGTTTTTTTTGTTGTTGTTTTTGTTACGGCTACCGGATATAAACATCCGGGTCCTTCTTCTTCTTTCGGATTTTGTTGGCGGTTGGCAACATTACCGCCACCTGCTGGACTGGAGGGTGCAACGTTAAAACTGACCGGCTCTTATTGCCATCACCTAAATTGTTTTATTCAAAGTACCCCACAGCAGCCTTAAAAAAAGAGACGGACACAAACAGCCGACCTCCATTAAAGAAGCTGAAGAGACACGTAAAACTATACTTAGATGATTATTGGCCCTTAAAATCACACGACTGTCTTTAAGACTGCAAATCAGAGACACTGTAAAAATGTAAAATAAGGGGACCATTTGGTAAATCTCTTGCCTGGACCTCCAACTTGTTGCATTTTGCGCAAAATGGGAGCTCGTTTGTACCGCCTATTACAAATTAGTGCTACAATGAGCTGCTGAAACAGTTAAATAATATATATGTATAGTGACGTGAATAAATTTAACACATACTCGAAAGAAAAAAACTGTCCATGCATGCAGCATTTTTGCTTATTTGTGTTGCTGTCGAGGTATCTCTGCCCCGTCAAATCCCAACAGTCCTCCTAAAAAAAAAAAACGCACAAAAAAAAACGCGGAGCACTCGGGATGGCCTCGACTCCCTATCGCGTTTTAAAAAAAAATAAAAAATAAAAGTTTAAGCCCCTAATTTTGGCCTCCGAAGCACATATAACATGCAAAAAAAAAAAAAAAAAAAAAAAAAAGAAAAGAAGTGCCAAATCATGCAGATGGTTTAATCCCAGCCTCATAACATTGGATTTATTCCCCATTGAATTTAAGCCCGGGCTGCATTTGAAGATAAAACAGTCATTTGTCAAAACGCCGCCAAAGAAAAGTCTCATCAAAAACGGAGCACATAATGGCTGCGTCCCGCCGTCCGTCTGCTTCCACACAGCGGATTGATTAATTGATTATTATGGGCCGCCAATCAACAGCACTGATACCGTTAAACTGACCACGTTTTTCGGCCCGAGTGATCGGGAGCTGCTGAATTAGTGATGTTTAATGGTCGCAATGAGACGCGACTGGAAATGCATGGAGAGCTCCTGCACGAGGAGAATATTCTGGGCTTTTGTCATCCTTTTCTTTTTCTTTTCTTTTCTTGGTTTGTGCAGAAAAGCCCGTGTTTGACAGTCAAAACCTGCCATTTGGTTCCTCCGATAAAGATTTTATTTTTCTCTTTCTTTGAGGTTCAGCTGTTGACTCTGCCCTCTCTCTCTCTCTTCTCGCACAATACAACTTGAACGGTTCATTTGTGGGTTGAACATAAAATCCAGTTCCTGATAATTAACCAGCACCCTCGGAGCAGACGCAGCGGTTTTTTTTTTTTATTTTTAATTTATTTATTATTTTTTTTTCCACCAAGTATTACCTTCTAATTTTAGCGCGCGGAGACAATGGGGAAATTCAGCGGGAGGAACGTCAGTGAAAATTCAACCATCTGGACATTCTCGCGTACTGGTGGGAGGGTGATGATTTATTTTCAGCAACCTCTCGAGCAGAATAAGAAGACGCCTACTGCTCGGGAAAAAAAAAAAAAAAATCCGCAGAGAGGAAGAGATATGAGAGCTGCTTTTGTGAGCAACAAATCCCCCGAATTAAGAGCCATCTGAAAGGAAAACACCATCCAAGCACCTAATTACAAGTCAAAGAAGAGGAACATACTGCGTGGAGCGGCGCACAGGCGGAGGTCCCACACGTTGTTATTATTAGGATTGTTTCAGCAGCAGATTAAAAGTTAATAGGTGGGGAAGTTTTTCTGAAAAAGACTATTGAAGGAAATTCATTTTAATTGAATTTTAATTAATTTTATGCTTTTTTTTTTTTTTTTAATGCTATCCAGCAGCGCCAGATGAATCATGTGTGACACCAGAAGGACATCAGAGGATGAAAAAGACTACTACGAGCTGTGAAAGACGAGATGTACAGGGAAAAAAAAAAAAGAAAAAGAGTCTTTATGTCATGATGCGTCTCTGATTCATAGCTGTTTTATGCCCTCGTGTCCACTAGATGGCAGTATTACATTTGGCCTGATAATGCCAGCAGGGGCACAAACATCCGGCATCATTTTCTGTTTTTAGAGCAATTTTTTTTATTAAAAAAAAAAAAAATAAAAAAAAAGGGGAAGCAAACAAGACGCAGTGTTGAATAACCTTGAAAAAAAAAAAAAAAGGACGCAGGTTTCCGTGGCATAAATCCGAGGTGCCTTTGCGATCACGACAGTCACGCGCACGTGAGCTCCTCGTCCTGCCACAAACTTTGGACCTGATCCATCTCATTAACAGATTCAGATAACTGTCGGACGGCGGGGTGCTCGGAGACATTTCCAGGAAGTGTCACGGCACTTGGTAAATTTCGGGCGGCTGAGTTTGATGAAACAAAAAAAAAAAAAGAAAAAAAAGGGCCTTTTTTTTTTTTTTTTAGCAGAGCGGCACACTTTAACAGCCATATGAGTCGTAATGCAAATGATGGCCAAGGGAATTGTGCAGGAAAGTGGCATAATTATAAGCCATTGAAAGTCCATTGTCATTTGTGTCTGAGAGGTCTCTCTTGAAAAATCAGGAGCTGATGGAAACCCCTCGAAGTACCTGAGATAGAGCCGGAGGGGGGAGATGACTGGGCCTACGGGCTGCCATTATACCGTGGTAAGCGCAATTATATCCCATGATTGGCAGCAGCATGAATTAGCCTGTCTTTGACTTTTTCGTGCTATGGTATTTTTTTTTTCTTTCCACACGTTAACAAAAAAACAAACTGCAGTTTCACTTTTCGCGCAGCTGTTCTCGGAGAAAAACAAGACATTATTTCACAGTTTTTCTTTCTGTAATTATTCCCTTTACTACCCCAGTTTATCTCTCCGCCCGATGCAAATGCGTCCTCACGCGGCCCGAACACCAGAGATTCATGTTTGCGGTGGGAACCGCGCGGCACCAGCTGTCCTTTAAAAAGAGACGGCTAAAAAAAGAAGAAGAAGAAGGAGGGAAAAAAAAAAACATAGTTGATGTGAAATGTCTTCCTCCCTACTCGTCCCCGATCATCAATAATTCACCGGCTTCGACATTTGAACTAATTATGGTGCACCAATGGCCTATTTGTAGGCAGGGTCCTGTCACATGAAAGCTGCGAGGTCCTTCCTGTCAGCGGCGGAGGCAGCACAAGCAGGCGACAGCGGTGCAGCCTGAAGCCATTAAAATGAATGGAAAGCTCCTCTAACAATCATACACCTCTGACACACACACGCACACACACACACACACTGAACATCGTTCTTTGCTGCCTCACACACACTCGCAGATGTATCGCACACAAATAAATGTGGAAAAAAAACCATGAATTGCTACCTCACGCACACCTACACTCATACAGGCATGCATAAACATGATGCGGTACAGCAGCTCACACACACACACACACACACACACACACACACACGGTGACGTGCTCGCCACCTGTGTGGGTTGTTTGGCCTCCTCATCCAGACCTCTCTGGTTTTAATTAGCCCGCTGCTGAAGTGTTTTCCTTTTTATATTCTCTGAAGGGCGATGATAACGGCTACAGCCGAGATGGAAGCTCTCTGCTGGTTTGTTTCATTAGGGAGAGCATAATGACCCTGCAATCACAACACCAAGAAAATACCTACCCTAATAATTATTTCCCTCCTAATGGTTCACTTTATACTCTGCTACGGCTTTTGTCATCAGCGTCTCGGCGACCGAAAGAAACTAATAATAATGTTAATCATGCCGGTAATGCGTTTCCCCGTTTTAGTTTTGATTTTTGGTCAAATGTTGCCGAAAAGGAATTTCAAAGGCTAAAGAGGATTAATATAAACACGTGAACACAGTTACTTGCTTTTCTTTTGGGAGATGGAGCAGATTGATATCGCTCTCGTACCGAAATATGACGTAAAAACGTCACTGAGACACTTTTAGGTTCGTCCCTGAAGCTGTCAGCCATCTCCTATGTAAATATATTTACATGTGGCGTCAACAGGAAGCGGCTTCGCTGCCCGTTCATCGGCGAAGGACGGGAAGGCAAGTTAGCAACCGGCCCGTGCGGCGGCGAAAGGGCGAGGCGCGTCCGCGGAGGAGACCAAAACCGAGCTGCAACTGACGGACGTGACTCGAAGTCAACGCCGACGTCGCTCAGCTATTTGATGGCAACTTCATCGGGGGGGGGGGGGGGAATTTGATGTCCTTTCATAGTCTCGTATTCACCGAGCGAATGATAAGGCAAAAACAGAGTCGTTCAAGGCTGCGGCGACGTCCGGCAAACATGCGGCCGATCGATTCCGTCGGCTGGCGCAGCTTTTTCTGGAAGAAGCCGGTCGTAATTCATCCAGAACACGTACGCGGGGGAACGAGGCAGCCTTGTGCGACTAAACGAGCTTTGACGTGCGTCTGAAGACGCAGTTTCACACCGAGGCAGCGGGTTCAGCGGAGAAATGTACTGAGGTCAGAGCTTTCTGATATTTGAAAATGAAATCCAGAGGGGCTTTGATGTTTCTTGTACAAGGATTTATGAAACGAAATGGAATAAAAGCAGAGAGAAACAAAGCCTGCACATCCGATTCTCTCTCTCTCTCTCTCTCTCTCTCTCTGGCCTTAATTTGCCAAATCGTGAGCGCCGGTTCCCCGACGGCGCCGGGGCTTCACGGGGGGGGGGACGGTAGGAGTCCTAGGACGTCCTGTGCTCGGCAAGAGCGGCGGCAGCTCTTTGGATCGTCAGGTTTTCCGTGGGAGATGCAGCGGGGTGTCATCGGCGTAGCGGCGAAACAGAACGTTATGGATTAGGAGGCCGAGTGGGAGTATGAGGAGGAGGATGAGTTGGTTATTGAGAAAGCTGAATTGGAAAGGTAGGAGTCGAGGCTTTCCAGAGCCGGATTTGGGTCGACAGAGCATAGAAATCTGGCTTTTTTTTTTTTTTCTTCCCTGTGTTCGCAGCGGCGGGGTGAAGCAACGGGGGTGCTGCCAAGGCTTTATTGATATTTTAAGGTGAAGCTGCACGGATGAAAATAGTGGCTGCGGTTTCGTTTTTTTTTTGTGTGCAGATGCCGTAACAAGCGTCTCCATTCTATAACTAACTGCAAGAAACATAGTGTTGCACAACAACTATACATGTCTCTGTGATGCGTCAAACATTTAACACCATTGACTGAGGTAATAACGTAAAAAAATAAAAAAAAATCATTCTGCTGCTGATCTGTAATTTTCTATTAGCATTTCCTCGAGGGCTGAGGTATGTGTGTGTGTGTGTGTGTATGTGTGTGTGTGTGTGTGTGAGAGGTGGTGATTCACGCTTCAGTGTGTGCGTCTGTGGGTGTAACAAAGCTAATCCTCCGTGTGTGTGTGTGTGTGTGTCTGAGAGAAACATCCAAAAAAGATGCACCTGCTGCAGGATAATTCCTCCCGCGGGTGTTCACGCCCCCCCTTTTTTTTTTTTTTTTTTAACTTCATAATTTCCTCCTTTTGAATCGGCTCCTCATTAATTCAACAAAGACTCGATCACTCGTTCCCGAAGCATATCTGGACTTATTTACGTGCAATTTCTTAACGCAGAACACCTCCAGCATGCTCGACCGACCGAACGCGTTTGACTGTTGCGTTTGCTGGTCGTACCACCTGTCGGTCGGCATGGCAACGGGGCTGTTTTGGATCAAAGGATTCGGGCTATTTCTTGACAGGAAGCTTCTCGGGGGGGGGGGGGCGGCGAACCGCCGGCCTGCAAACCCCACAAGAGACGAGATCACTCCCGCTCCTGCTGCTCCTGCTGCTCCTGGTGCTCCTGCTGCTCCTGGTGCTCCTGGCGCCACTTCCTGCAATCGGCACCGAACGCCGGCGCTGGATGTAAATCACCAGCTTGCGTAATGGGAGACCCTTAGGGTAGAAATACGTCGACCTGAGGAACGGGCGAGGATGACATTCGGGTTGTTTAAGGCGATATCCCTGCTTCCTCCCTCCTGGAGAGTTTTGAAATTCGATCCCACTCAACTCCACTCATACGTCCGATGACAAAACGGATCATCGCCTCCGCCGTCCAGCTGCTGTCAGACAGCAAAACAGCAGATTCCCCGTTAGTTATTTGCCGCCGGCGGTGCTGCGGCCTGTTCACTAATAGAGGGAGATGTGAATCTAGGGCATCGTGCGTTTCAAAACTACCTGCAGAAACTTGAATTATCTGACGGTGCGGACTTATATAAACACTGGCACGGCGATGACTTGATTTTTTTCTTCTTTTTTTTTTTTTTTTACACTCTCGGGATTAGCGCCGTTGCTTCTGCCGCGCGTTGAACCGTCCAACTCGCTGGGAAAAAAAAAGAAAGAAAAAAAAGCCCCTCGCTTCTCCAGGTGTGTCTGAACACCTCGCTCCTTTCATCGGCGCTGCCAAAACCGGCTCCGCTATCACATAATTAAATAAGATTTATATCATCACATAGAATAATTCCGTGTGGGCTGATGGCGAACGTGGCTATATCCAACTTTCCCCTCTTTTTGCACCGGCCCACTCACACAGTAATTGAGAAACTGGCATAACTGAATATACAAAAAAAAAAAAAAAGAAGAAGAAGAAAAAAAAAAAGTGGTGTGGGTGTGAAGATGTCCACGGTCGAGTGGCCAAATGCAACCCACTCAAACAGCCAATTGTGAGTGCACTTATCAATAAATTTCAATGAACGCTTGTGACACAGGTATAATTGGTTTTGCATAAAGTCAGATTTACATATATGATGAAAGCGTGATGACAGACCGGTTTGCGAACGTTCATTCAGTTGTATTTTTAGCCCCTGTTGTGCGGCAGCAGTGAGTGAAATCGTTCTCCGACAGATCTTCGTAATGTCACAAAGAAAGGAGGCAAACGACACCTCCATTGTGGTTCCAGTAATTACACCGACGGCTCCTCATTGTTTCAACAGGCCTTGCTCTCTGCTAATGATAAAGGGAAGGCCTCACAATAACTTACATCTCCGCTTTGGCTGCCAGTCGAAATGCAAATGCCAATATAACTTTGCGGGGATGTGAATAATTGTGCTTGCAGCTAATAAAAGATGTCCTTCCCTTCCTTCCTCCCTTCCCAATTTGACTGGACTCTAATTTGCTCGCCGCGAAACGCTCGAAAAAAACCGACGCCAACGCCAAACAACTCTCCAACTTACACCCAAAGAAATAAACACTCGGAGTTAAAGTCGCCGCTCGTCCTCTTCAAACTTCTCCCAAACTTTTGGAATCAAGTCTGCCTTTTTTTTTTCTTCTTCTTCTTTCCACTCGTTTTATAATCATGGCTACAAGGTGATAATCATCTCGTGGCAGAAATCCCAGATCTGGATCGCACACCAAAAGGCGATTCAACTGTTGCCGAGCCCGAAGCCGATCTGTCCACTGAAAGACGTTCACACGGTTTCAGGAGACGCCCCGATGGAAACCGCCAACCTTTCAAGGCGGATGGATAATAAGAGCTCATTTCGCTGCCGAGATACACGATTAAAGCTGCAAACCTGTAGCTCCGCTTCAGATACCGAACGAGCCCGAAGCTTCGGTTCGACGAGGACAGGTGAGGTCAACCCGGGTTCCCGTCGAACGTCCCTAAAGAATGACGCACACTCCGATAGGAAGAAGAGGCCGAGGGCTTCACGGAGAGCTTCACAAGCCAAGAATTCACAAAATGTTTGCAGGAACGACAACAACAACAACAAAAAAAGACATAACGTGTCTCGCCAGTTGGAAACAAGCGACCACATACGAGGGCAAGCTGTCGGGATCGCCCGACTGAAGACCGCCTCGAGGTTTGTTTTTTGTTTTTTTTTTCTTCTCGCAGCCTGCTCGGATGTTACCGTCGCGTGATCTTTACCGGCCGCGGAGAAGTGCGGACGAATCCGGAGACGGCCCGGAGGGACCTCGTCCTAACGATTCCCACCGACGCCCTGATGCGCGACAAGATGCCCGCCGCCGCTCGCGCCGTGTGTTTCCCGAGGCGTCACGGGACGTCGCGCCGGACGGAGCGCGAGGGCTGACGGGACGACAGTCGCGGTCGCCCCTCTCCTCATTAGATGCGGGGGCCCAGTGCGCTCATTAGGCCGGCGGCAGCGCGACGGGGATCTGTTCTCCCGAGGTGACCGAAGGTGCTTACGCAGACCGTCCGAGTCTCAGTAATGATGCCCCGGACCTGTCACTCTCGTCGCGAGACTGACGTGACCTTTTTCTGGCTCTTGCACTGAAGAAGAAGGGAACAAAAAAAAAAATACAATCCTAATTTCGCAGGACGAGGCAAGAAAAAGTCCCGTTTTACCCCTCCCTCCTTCCCACACCCCAAAAACAAAAATCTGAAAATAAACCCCCCGTGAGACTTTCCACGTTGTTGAATCTCTTCTCACAAAACGTCAACAAAAGGCGATTTCCTGTGAATTTATTGGCAATTTAAGTGATTGCCATTTGGCTTTTTAATCTTCGCACAATAGCCAGACCTTGCCATTAAGACCTATGAAATAGAGGCATGCTGAGCAGCGGCTGAATAGACGTCTGGAAGCAATCTGCGAGAGATGGCTGATCAATGACCGCCAAATGAAATGGGAGATGAAAAGATGTCTTTTAAGGCTCATGAAAGGGGAACTTGTTGGAGGGCGTTTTGTTCGGCTTTCCATTTTTAACCTCAATCATCGAGACAGCGCAGATGAAAGGGGGGGAAAAAAAAAAACGGTTATACAGTAGCCTTCAGCGGCTTTCTCTCCTGTGATGTCAAGTGTCCCGGACTCCTTTGCGGCCGCATGTAACATCATAACGTACGTTTAGTTAAAGCTGCAAACGTCGCCGTCTTTGTTCGGAGCGCTTTGACGCATTTTGAGGCTCAATTTCATTAAGAGCTCAACAGTTGTTGTTTTTGTTGTTGTTTTTTGGACGGCGGTGGGGTGTGGGGGGGGGCGTGGGGTGTTCTGAGCAGATTAATGTGCTGACACGGCCCGCTGCACGGCACAACGGGGCGTCTAAATGACAATAAAATATAGATGAGATTACATCAGTCCTAAATTGCATTAGGTACAGATGCCGTGTGAAACAATGCGGTCAGAGCCGCGGCCTCACGGGGCCCTTTTCCAAACAAAGCCTGATTGTAATGGGCCACACGAAGCGCCAATTTAGCCCCACACGAGCTCCGACATACAAAATGAGAGCGCGCCGCAGCCAAGACGTACATTAATCCTGGCCAGATTGGGGACTGTATGAATTATGCTAAGAACCTTATCTGTTATTTCCTCTGATCTCCTGCTGGGTGAATTGATTGCGTTTTTGGTCTTAATCCGCAGCATGCCACGCATCTTGGGAGACGACCAGGGAGCCATCTTGAATAAATAGAATTTGGACTTGACAAAAGCCACCTCCAGCTGAGCAATGAGAAAGCATCCTTTTTACCGCTGCGCATCCCCTACGATGCCGAGTGACATTTGGAAAATAGCCGGCCCCGAGGTTTACACGGAATTGTTCTATCGATTTTCTTTTACTCGCTTCGGCTTCTCTCCGAATATCATCTGTGTGCATGACACTCATCAGGATGGATCAGCCCATTTCTGGGAAAACGCCTTCTGCTGTAGAGGCATCTCTCCGCAACCGGAGAGGGTGTTTTAATGAGATTAATTAGATCGCTTATGAGTGATGGTCCTCCACCAATTACCTGGGCCCGTCATACCGTTTTCCCTCCACCCAGGGCGTCGCGCTCCGCCCGAGCCTCCGTGCGCCCGCTCGAGAAAGAGAGAGAGAGAGAGAGAGAGAGAGAGAGAGAAAGGCTGCGGCGGGAAATGATTAATCATCTCATCACCGTCCCGAGAGATAATATGACAATAAAGACAAAAAGCCTCTCGTCGGCTGCGGCTGTTTAAAGCCAAGAATTTCCTCCTAAACGCCGACTCCGGAGTTAAATTAGAAAGATACGGGTGTAGCCTTTTAGGATACAAGCGCCGTGGATGTTGTAACACGCCGCTGCGGAGATCTGACGGGAGCTTCGTCCCTTTTCTTATAATGAGGCTCTGCGGTTCACACGCGACCAAACAAGAGAATATCAGAGGTGCTTCGGCTGTGTTATTTCTTTTTTTTTTTTTTTTTTCATTCCTGAAGGGGAGCAGCGGGGTACGGCCTCCCTCGCGTCTATTTCCTTTTCCTTGCTGAAGGGCAGGGAGGGTCACAGACACAGAGGGATCACAGCGGAGAGTGTGGCAGCCAGGAATCAAACCGCAGCAGGACGCGGCCGCGGATTGGAGAGCCGGCGGCCGCACGCAGAGCGCCGCGCGGGCTTTTATTGGCCCTTCTCCATCACACCTGTCACACAAGATTGGGTTTGGAGGAGCGCTTCCTTCAGCCGAAAAGGCCAAAGTAGATTATGGGGGCAGGCGAGGTTGAAATGGAATAACCAATGGAACGGGGCCAAAATCTAACGCCTTGCTGTCTGAATGCAAATCACGATTGAATTATGAATGATTTGTATAGTTTACTGTAAAAGTCTCGGCCGGTTAGAGGAGTAGTTTTCAAACGCTTTCATGTCACAGAGCCCTGAAAAGAGACCTCAACCTGCGGGGAGACGACACAGAGAATTACAATAATCATTCCTACACCTCCTGTAATATCTGTAATTGAAGAAGTTCCTATGGAATTGAGTTACAGCGACATTAATCTATTTCTCAATTTGCTGCGGACCCCCAGGAGCCTGATCCAGGCCCCTGGGGGTCCTCTGACCCACATTTTGAGACACACCGGTGCGACTCCGGTTGTTAGCGTGAAGAGGAAATGTATTGCGACTGCGATTCTTTCTCCTTTTTGGTGACGTGATGAGACCATAACCAACAATATGATCGTCCAGCTCCCTAACCTGTCAGAGATACATATATATATATATATATATATGACTATTTTCAACGAGGACGATGTATAGCAATGTAGTGAGCTAACAGGGAGGGTAACCTGATGCAGGAAATGAACATACACGATAACATAACTTCTAACAAAGTGAGATGAGTTAATCTATAGTCAGCGTGGTCCGTTTGATTCTGTGTCCCGTCGGCAGCAAACAATTCAATTTTAAACATCACAACGTTACGTTATGGAAGCGACCAACGCCCCCAACGTATTTTTAATGAATAGTTTATGGACAATGAAGGAGCTCAGTGGCACAAAGGAATAATATATACGGCTTAGGATACACAAAACCTGTTAGAAGGATCTATACGTTGCTGGTTTGCGTTTTTATTTCATGGGATTTGTTGACAAAATAGAAAACAGAATAATCCTTTAACGTGCATGAGATTTTTTTTTATCGGTTTTTATTCGGTTATCTTCAGTTTTAATTTGTTTTTCACTTTTTTTTCTTCTCCTCTTTTTCTCTCGTCTTTGCAGCTATACCGTGATTGTCTAATTATACGTGATTATTTCCGCTAGATATTCACCGGCCCGGCTAATTCCGCCCGCGCGGCATTGAATGTACCGCGGCGTCGCTACGTGACCTGTTGAAACGCGGCAGAAGATTCGGCTTGACGAGAAAGCGAGTTGGGTTTCAAAAAAAAAGAAACGAGACGGAGCGGAGCGTTAGACGGAGAGCAAACATCGCAAACCTCGGCGGCCGTCCGTCGGTGTTTGAGTCCGTCTTTATTACTGTCATCGCCTGCGTAGGTAATGTTTCTCTTCTGGGCTGATAGGTTGTCCAACGCAAACAGTGTCACGCTGCTCTTTACCCAGAAGACCCTCCGGGAAGAGCACGAGACGTCTTCGTCGGGGCGCTGCCTCATTACGGCCCTGAAAACACACACACACACACACACACACACACACACACACACACACACACACAGCACTTCCTCTCTCTTCCAATATACACTTTCCCTCTGCCAAATGCACATTTTATCCGTGCAACTACTTTCCCTCCTCGATTACTTTCTCTCTCTCACACACACACACACACACACACACACACACACACACACACACACACACACACACACCTTTTGGGTGTAATAAAACAGCAGATCAGAGTCATTGGCTGCTGACAGGGACTGACACTGAAACTTGCTGTTGTTGGAAGGCTGCCTGGGAGATGTTCATTACTCACAAAGCTTGTCGGTTTGGACAGGAGAGGAACAACGGTCTTATTAAGTGGAGACCTGGAGCAGCCGTAGGGGAAATACACACACGCCCACGCGCGCACCCACACGGGCTGCGAGTGAAAGTTTGAAGCGGCGGCTGCTCCCCGGCGCTCTGATAGGCCGGGAGAAAGTTGGGGCTGCCAGACAAAAAAAAAAAAAAAAAAAAAGGCGAAAACTTTCCACGCGACTTGGCAGGAATTTGCCGAGTTAGGACGGACGGACGGACGAGTCGTGACGCGACGACTACCGGCGACGTCAACGGAGTCAAATTGTGCTGCGGAGGAATGCGATGGCCTCCTTTTCACAGGAGAGCTGCTGGTATTGATTGGAGTTTCTGATGTCTGTCTGGCTCATTGTGTAACTCTCACAAGAACAGATTCAATATTCCCCGACATGGCTGAACCTGGAGCCTTGTTTCCATAGTAACTCTGCTCTCCGTCTCTCTAAACATAGCCCTCCTGACTGACTTTAGCTCCGTTCAGATCATCAAGCACAGCTGAAGAGGAGGTAGATGCGTGGACACGGACAATAATGTTCCTGACTCCAGGCGATGAAACGATTTGCCGGCTTGTCAGAACAACCAACGTCTCGGTGTATTTACAGTCCGGACCGCGGTGAAAGCACCGAGGGAAGAGAGCAAGACAACAAAGCGAGATGAAAATAGGTTTATTTTTTTTATTTTTTTCCATTTCATTTCACCAGGGGAGCGTTCACCCTTCCTTCACGGAGGGAAGATTTACAGGACGCCACTTGTTGAGGGCAGCAAAACGAGGAGGACACCTGGTCGTGTTTTAACCGCACAGAACAGCCCGACTCATTTCTCAACCTGCTCGCTTTTCACCAAGTTTGCAAAAACTCAAAATAGCAGCATCTCACTAAACAACCTGCTCCATTTCAGCCGTGGAGCAAAAATGAGGTTGTTATAAATCAAAACTGCCGCACTCGTGACGGTTCGGGGACGAGAGGGGGAAGTTGGCTGAATTAGCATCTGACGCAGTCGTCTGTGTGCGTGTGTTTTTAAATTTTTTTTTTTTTTTTAAAGTAAATCGCCACCACTACTGTTTCTCTGTAACGGGGCCCAGCGGGACGCCTCGTATCCGGCCTCGTTTCCCAACCGTCGCTGGTAAAAGGCACGTCTATCCTAACAATTTGACTCAAGAAGTGTTGCGCAACCCCTTACTAAACCTCTCATTTCCTGACGAAGAACCTCCTGATGTCTGACGCAACCTTGGAGGCTGCGGCGCTCTTCCTCATCTGGCTCCGCTCTCTGGCTTGCTGCGCCGTCCTCTGTGGAGGAAAAAAAGAAAAAAAGACAAGTGGAACATGATGTAAGAGGTTAAATCTGCAGTCGGCGCTGGAGAGAGAGAGAGAGAGAGAAAAAAGTGAGATCAATATATTGAGCATCTCGAAGATTAAAGCGTCTGAGCGATGGCATAAACAGCGAGAGGATCCCCTTATCGGACGGCGCAGCTCTCCACATCAGTTTATGTTCGTCAAACGTGTGAAGCGTTTCCTTCCAAACTTGACACCCACTCCGAAAAAAAAAAAACGCTTCTCTGGCGTGAAGGCAAATCACATTTTCGGGGCTTACAATGAGAGCTGTGTTTTATTTTGAAACCTCTGCTCTCGGATCGGTTCTGTTTTTTTTTTTTTTTTAAAGGAGTGAATTGTCTGTAATTATGAAATATCGACTGCAGAAGCCGAAGAATAGTGCAAAGACTTCTCCGAAGAAAGGCGATACATCAATGTGTCGCCGTGTGATGTTGTTACGGGCAATATGTGGCTTCGTGAGGGATCGTGTGACTTTTGATCAATGTGTTTGACCATCTATCACATTACTGCCACCCCGTATGATCCTCCACGTGAATGACGAGACCGTCTTTTTTTTTGTTGTTGTTGTTTTTTTACACGTGGGATAAAAGGAGAGCTTCGTCCACCGTGCACCTCAAATGTCGGACAAATTGCTTTCGCCCCTCAAGCCCCCTTTCCAGGCTTTAAAACTGGCGCCGTGGGCGCGGCGGTGCGGCGCGCGGCGCACGTACGGTTTTGTGGCAGGCCGTGCAGAGCGTCTGCAGGTTGTCCAGAGAGCACTGTCCTCCTCCGCTGTACACCGGCCGGATGTGGTCCACCTGCCAGAAATCCCCTTCGACCGGCGCTCGGATCATTTCATTCAGCTGCAAGAAGAAGAAGAAGAAGAAGAAAAAAAAACACACCCAGAATGCAACGGTGAGCGTCTCAGTCCGCCGGCTTAAAAACCCCTCAGATGTTCCCTCATGCTGTTCTCTAAATTGCCCCCCCCCAAAAAAAATTAAAAAAAAACGAGCTGTGATTGCACCGCACCTCCCAAACCATCCATCTATGCTACAGTTAATTTTCCTTGAACCGATGTGATGTCTTTAGTAGAGCTCGGTCTACGGCGCGCACAAATCAGTCATATTAAAACAAATCTCTGCACTTCTGCGGCGCGCTTCACGATAAAAGAAGATAAAAAAACAGCCTCATAAAAGGCAAAAATCCAGGAACTAATGAAAACAAAAAGGTCTCTGGTGAAGGTTTAAAATGGCGAGATGAATGCGCGATTGTGAGGATAAGACGAGCCGAGGACAAAAAAAAAAAAATAAAAATAAAACGACGACAGCGACCTTTAACCTTCTGATATCCATCGCTGCTCGCTGAACGAACGGTGGTACGTCCACGTGAACCGCCCCAAATGTTTGTGGCCTACATAACGGGCAGCTGGAGGGAAACTTAATCAGCGAGCACTTGCAATTCTGCCTGACAAAGAACACAGAAATTAGGTTAAAAATACCACCGGGAATAACGAGCTGCAGCAGGATACATAACCCCCGAGTTCCTCAACTTTTTTTGGGGACTTTTTTTTTGGGAGGGCGGGGGGGGGCTCGTTGCATTTTTCAGGAGTTTGTTCAACTTTCCTAATATAAATATTAAGAGAGTTGTAGTTTTCTCTGGAGGGCGACTGGATACTGTTGACAAGATCATCAACAGCATCTTCAACTCAAACTATTGTTTTAATTGCTCTTTTTCAATTTGATTTGAGCAAATTAAATAAAAAAAAAAAAAATTCCCAGGACAGCCGGCGGTAGCAGCTACTTCACCGATTAATCAAGACAACTTTGGAGGCAACGTCACTGTAAACAAAGAGCAAAGATGTTTAAATTGGTTTTTATGAGCGACTTAGTTTTCAGTGTAGGAACCAGTGTCAACTAATAAGCTCAGTAGTCATCTTCACGGGCTAAAGCATGTTAGTTACTGCTTTTGCCAAAGATGTCTTGTGACATTTTCACACTGCATTTCATTTATATGATATCAGAAGCAACTTTAAACCCTCGCCTGAGTCCTGAAACATTACCTGCTGAATATTAGCAGGTTAACATTGTAAGTATGTTCGCATGGCAACGTGCAAAACCAAAGTGAACACCGTGCTGAACATGAGCACATCTTAATAGCGAGCGTGTTAGCATTTGGCAGCTAGTCTGGCTGTGGACTCTTTTTTTTGGCAACCCGTTATGAAGTAATTATCATTTTAATTACTGAATAATCTCCTTTGTTCTTAATGTATTTGACTCATCAATCATTTATTCACTTACTCTTATTTTTGGCACCAGAATAACCGTCTGTTTTGTTGAACCAGCAGCCTTAAACCAAAAGATATCCAATTTACTATCACATAAAACAGATAAAAGTCGTAAATATTCATATCTGTGATGGTAAAACCGAGGACCCGTGCCAGTGACACAGGAGGGGATAAGGGAAGCAGACGAGTTGGATTTTTGAAGCTTTGCGATGCAACAGAAATGATTTCATTTGGAGCCAAAGAGGTGAAGCGTCGCAGGTGCTGAGCTGCATCTTTCCAGCAGCAGATGAACTGGAGTCCAGCGGAGCAGAGAGCAAACGCTGACCTGGAAACTCAACCGGTACGTAGCTGCTTGCTGGTATTGCTGGTGTACATCTGAAATTTAGATTTAATCTAAAAATATATATATATATATGTGAAAGGGGGAGGGGGGGAGGACGGAGGAGAAGACGGAGAAGAAAGAAAGGAATCCAGACATAAAGAGAGAAGAGAGAGCGAGCAAGTGGAAGAGCCAAAGATGATTGAGAGAATTAGAAGCGGAGGGAGAGAGAAAGCTGGTTGGGAGAGTTCAGGCCCGAAAAAAAAATCTATTTTCCTGCTTTGAGAGCTCCTCTGCCGACATTAAGGCAGCGAGCTGGAATTGATCCCAACAGATTTAAAGAACAGGCCTGCTCACGAGGGCAGAGTTCACATCTCACTTACACACACACACGCACGCACGCACACACACACACACACACACGCACACACACACACACACACACACACACATACACATCTCAGTCAATTGAGCCTGCGTTTGTGCCAAAACCATGCAACTTGCTGCACACACACACACACACACACACACACACACACACGCACACACACACACACGAGTAGTCTGCTCACAGGCACCTAAAGACATCCTGAACACCAAAATACCAGCACACACACGCTGTTATACACACACTCGCACACACACATAAAGAGACCCCGGGGTACACACACACACACACACACACACACACACACACACACACACACACACACACACACACACACCAGAACCCCCAGTATGAACCAAAGAATGAGCCGATAATCTCGAGGCTCCTCCACCACCGCGGCGTCTTATCATGTGGCTGAGTTTGTTTCCTCTAAAGCTCCGTGCATCGATCGGCGCTGCTGCTGCTGCTGCTGCCGGCGGCACTGGAAAAAAAGGTAAGGGGGGTGTGTGTGTGTGTGGGGGGGTGTGTGTGTGTGTGTGTGTGTGGTAAGAGGGGAGTGTGTTTTGTGTGCGTGTGTGTGTGTGTGTGTAGTGGGAGGGGGGGGGGGGGTGGCTTTGCAGGATAACAGCCAACCAAATCAAACAGGCTTACTGGTCGAGGCCTGGCACTGGGAAAAAGAAAATCAATCGGCCCAGCAATCCATTTACTGGGAGCCGGGCCCTCAGAGTGCAGATCAACCTGTGTGTGTGTGTGTGTGTGTGTGTGTGTGTGTGTGTGTGTGTGTCGCGCGTGCGCGTATCTGCGTAGGTGGGTGAGATGGAGAGTGCAGGGTGCTTTTATTTCTGCACTAACACAAACACAAAGACAACAAAAACGTCTTTCCTCGTCAGTTGTTCCTCTGGATGTCGGCTAATGCCGCTGTTCACGTTCACGACTGAACGTCTAATAAAAAGAGACAAACCACGGATGACGTGAACACGACAGCGGCCGCCTTTCACATAAAACCTCCATCAGATGTGGTTATTATAAATATCGGCAGGCAAACATGCTCAGATGCTAAACTCGCTAAACGCTCGCGTGTTTTCACATCAGCCTGAAATCACTCCTCCGCGACAGGACTTTATTCTGTAACGGGCACAAAACTGACATTTCACTCACTTGAGGATCTTTATTATTTTGTGCAACAGGTGGGGAGTTGCCTGACTTTAATCTTAGCATTCAGATTCATTCTTTCAGTTCGGTCCCAAACGAACCGGCCGGTCTGAAAGGTGTCGGACCAGCTGAGGTATAACTCCGTATTTCGGAGCATATTTTTAGTGACTTCAAAAATGATCAAATGGAAATGAAGTATTTTCTGAAAACAGTCCCGTGATGCATTGCCTGACATTTTGTGTGTACTTGTCAGTGATGACGCAAAATGATGATTCACCATTCAGAGTAAACCAGTGACTGACTGAGTGAACAAAGAGGCGATCTGATTTTTATTATTGAGGGAGAAAATCCCAAAATAACTGTGGTATCAAATTGGTTTTCTTCACCTTCACCTTATCCGTTATGAATTTCACACGGACGTTATTCTTTTTAAAAGACCGGCCACCAAAGTTAATGCCGATTCGGCCTCTTTTGTTGCTTTTCGAGCGTTTATTAGTGATAAATGGTAAAAAAAAGCAAAAAAACATCAAGCCCCTGCTCCGGTGTCCGACCTGTTTGAGTGACAGCTGGGCGAGCCAGGTGTTCTCCAGCATCTCCTTGCGGTGGGAGGGCGGGGCGTCGCGGACCTTCAGGAACAGGTCGTGTGCGCCGAGGCCGCAGTGCTGACAGACGCCCTTCTCCGCCTCCAGCACCCGGGAGCGCATGTACGTCTGGCTGGAGCGCAGCTGGAACTCCTCCTGGCACCTAAACGCCGAAATATACACGTAAAAAAAACGTCTTCATTTCTGCTGTGGTTACGATTTTATGATTTTTCGAAAAATAAAAGTTTGATGACCTCCTCGTAGAGCCACACAGGAGGGAAAAGTCTCACCTTGATGGAAAGAAGTGAATCGAGCTCTTGAAAAACACTTGAGGAGATTGAATTTCGGCCTCACGTAAGTAACACGACTGAGGCCTTGCTGAGCCGCAACGCTGATTTTTTATTTTTTCAAGAATTCAGCAGCGTGATCGGGAAACACCTTCAAGGACGGAAAGACTAAACCTGAAGCATTTTGTTTTTGACCTCCCACAAATAATATTCTCTACATTAGTTTAAATCGAGGATGACATTCATAAGAACTGCATCAGTGGGGAAGGACTGCGAAAAAGGTCCATTCACACCGAGAGCTGCAGTGTAATCTGGGAGCAGCGATCTATTCTCGTCTTCAGCAAACAGTATTCTTTCTACAAAGACAGCTCAGCAACAAGGTGAAGTCAACAACATCATACTGTTGTGTTTTTCAGTTTCTTCTGCACACAAACTCTTAAAGCTCTGAGTATAATTGAATTTCTTGGCGCCAGATGGGTGGGCTTTGGCACGGAGGAACGACGAGCACTGAGAAGTTTTAAAAAATAATAAAATCTGAAAGTTCATTTAATATGTTTTTCTTTTGACTCACATCTTACTAAAGGCAGGAAACCTCACCCATCTGCTGCACCAAGCTGGGCGCGCTCCAATCTGCTCGAAAAGTTTATTTACTTTATTACTTTTTTTGGTGCGACTCGTTACGAAGCTGGACGTTTATTCCTCGGGTTTAAGTGTTGCCGTACCTGCGGCCGCAGAAGCGAGTGTCCCACGCCCCACCGCCGGTCGGGCAGGCCTGCTGGCAGGAGAGACACAGGGGGACGCCCCGACCGTCCACGGCCTGCAGGTAGCCGGGCTCCGACGGCGGCTGCTCGTCCGCCGTCTCGCGGGGCTGCTCGTCCGGCCTGCAGGGAGACAAGACGGAGAAAGAAATCTCTTCCATTTACTCTGGAGTAAAAAAAAAAAGTGGCCGCTGGCTCTTATGTTCAGACGGTAACTTCAGACCGAAGAGACGTCCTTCTTTAAAAAAAAGACAGTTTTGTGTGCGACAGTCACATTGATTAAATCTCACAGGACGACTGGAAGCTAAATCATCCGAGAGAACGTCATTTCTTGAAAGAAATAAGCTTTGTTTGCACGTCAGACGTCGCAGTTGAAGATGACACACTTCATTCAGGCAGTTGAAGTGTAATTTCAGTTTGAAGCACTGCCTATTCATTTTTATATATCTCTACAAAATTATAGAGTGCATTACAGGTGCACTGCTCTGATTTTACACATGAAGAGAGTGATGAGAGTCTGATTAAAAAAAAAAAAAAGGTGCTGTGTTGCATTGTGGGAAATGTAGGCTCTGAATGTGTTTAGACTTGACTTATACCACTAAAAGTACCTCAGTCTGTGCTTAAATTCTCCTTTACGGTCAATCTTTTTGTCTGTCTCTTGCCTCGCCTTTATGGGAGTACAAATGATAAATTGCTGGATATACCCCTTTGAAAAAAAGAGAAAACAGGTGTGACTACAATCTTCAACAGATGGGATTAGAATTAGGTGAACATGGAAGAGGTGCTGAGTTGACAGCAAACAACATCTAGAGGAAATAGCTTTAAAAATAAATGAAATAAAACAGCGCTGTCCTGTGTACAAGCGAATAATTTAGCGTAAAGAATGCTAATATGCGTCAATGTAGTGACAGAAAATGACAAAATGCAGCAGACAGAAGATGAGGTGCATAAAATGCTGCTAATGCCACTGAAGAATTTTGCCGACTACACACGCTATATATATATATATATATATATATATATATATATATATATATATATCTTTTTTTTTTATGTCTTTCCATTCAGGAACCTGCAGATTTTCGCCGTTTGTGCTCCAAACGCAAAAGAGAATTTGCCTTGACCCGCGTGACCGACCGCAATCTGTAACCTCGATGTAGAAAGCAGATGAAGGAAAGCAGAGCACGATTCAGTATGAAGTCAAAGTGTTTTGAGTCCAGAGGCTGCCGCAGTGTTTCTACTGTATACAGTACACCATGTCTCCGCAGAACATTTCGGGCGTGCGCCTGCACATGCTCGTCCTTTTGGCAGAGGACGGCGAGCGCTGGGCATTTGCCATGTTGTCCCAGCAGGGTGCTAGAGCCACGTTGGAGGGGACAGATGGACTAAATTCTCTTTCCCCATGGTTTACGATTCGGAGAGACAGAGAGGAGGAACAAAGAGCCAGAGAGCTACAGAGGGAAATTTCACCATTGAAATGGAGAAGAAAACGATCTAAAAAAAGGAACCTTGCTGCTTCAAAGTTGAGAAGATACCAAAAAAAAAAATTTGAAGTACCAAGAGACAAATGCCGTGCCAGCAAAGTCTCGTGGATGAAAGCGAGACGGAAATAGAGTTTTTACTGGTGTGCCCAAACTGAGCCCGGCGAAAGCCTGGTGCTTCCGAAAAATGTAACCCAGAAAACACATCGTTTTCAACTCACTGTCCACGTTCAGTGCCAAAACCAAATTGAAAACCGTATTAAAGAATGTCGTTTTGTGGGAACATGTGATTAACCAGATCTGTAATTAATATACCTGTACTTTAGCTTCAAAGTCATTTCAATTCATGCACGATATAAAGCGAAGGAGCACGTTGGCAGCTCGACATCGCAGCATGAGGTAACTCTCTGAAAACTCGTGCTCCAAACCCCAGAAATCACGCAACATGCCTTCAGCAAACGGCACACAGCCTGCGAATGTTTACCACCTCGGCTCATCTTCAGTGCTGCGCGCCGGAAGGAAAACCAAAGGCACGAGAGAGGGAGAGGGAGATCTGACGCCGGCTCGCTGCTGATCCGGAGGGAGATTCGGTGCCGCTCGTCTTAATTTGTTGCTTCCTGCGGACGCGGAGGTGAACCCGCGTTTGAATACGAGCGTCATTAAAGCAAGCAAGCGGGTTTTGACGCCACACGGCAGCCACGCCGTTCCAGCATTTAACTAAGGATATGTAACACACCTCAGCTGTCTCGTCACTGACGGAAACCTGGAACCGGCTCCGTAGCCGAGTATCGACGTCTTGAGTTTTCACGCTTCCTCGTGGATACGATACGCAACGTTGCGAGGAAAAATAAACAAAAACAAAAGGACAAAATAAGCCGTACGCTTTGGCGTTCGAGCGGTTAAGTCGCGAGAACCCACGTTGCCGGGCAACGGCAGCACGGGCCGACACCTTGGAGCCGCGGAGGCCAGCAGACGTAGCAGCCTAGCAGGCGAATGATGTAATGCAAGAAAGGCACAATAACAGAGGGAATTTCTTTCAGGCATTTTAGCTTCTGCCAAACACGTCTTGTATTTTTTTCAGAGGCGCTTTCGTAACTCAAGCGGTACGAAGCTGCATGTTGTGCACAAATCCTGAGTAACACCTTGAAGGCCCTTCATGGACCATCGCTGGCATTTTGTATGTAACACCAGTTGCTGTGTATGTGTGTGTGTGTGTGTGTGTGTGTGCGTGTGCGCGTGCGCATCAGGTTTCCATAGTGATATTGCCTCCCGGGGTGAGCTGGCCGTTGCATCTCACCCAGTAGATTGTATTATGGTCTATATTGACTGTACTAACACACTCTCGGCAGGCCTTTGTGCCTCTCCCTTAAGGTACATACAGATCTCCATGGAGACAGCCGAGGGCAAGAAAATTAAAATGCTCCGCATCCCGAGGAGGAAACCGTGCGACGAGACAACTCGTTCTCGTGTACGGAGCTTGAAACATCACAGACCATAAAGGACGAATCCATGAACGATCAAAAACACTGTTTGTACAGTGGAAGGTGACCCGTACAGAGAAAACACGAGTTCCCATGTTTCATGACACATGTTTACCACATGTTGTAACATGGGGAAGAAGTGGAAAGTAAATATTCCCCCAAAACACTCTTTCTATAATTAAAAACCTTTCCCATGTGAAAATGCATAAGTATATATGTGCACGAATGCATGTATACGTGTATATTTGTCCTTCCTTCCTTACAAAAAGCCCCAATTTTTCGATTTTAGTTTTCTGTAAATAGTTGAAAAGATGGATCACTTCGTAAAACTGATGGACTGAAAAATGTAGTTGTTTTGTGATTTGAAATAAATTCTTCAAAAAACATAATGTTCCCAAACCACAGGAGTTTTTGCGCGTGAAATCCATGTCGTGTTTCTTTAAGGGTAATGTATAACTAACTATCTGCTATGACTGAATCGAAATTGTAAAGCTCTGAGTCTAGAAGATGCTATTTCAGACTTTAAACACCCAAGAACAGCTGGACCTCTCCTGTCCCGAACATCCGCCCACACGCTCGTCGCCAGTAACCGACCTCTCTGCAGCAGGTGGTGTCAGAGAAGAGGCCGACCTCCTCTTGGTGAAGAAGCTCTCCTTGACGACCAGTCGGACGCTGCCTCCCTCCTGCTCGGCCTTGCTCAGGGAGGCCTGCGCCACCTCCTCTCGACTCAGGTACCTGTAAAAAAATAAATAAATAAAACAACGTGATATTAAACGCGGCTGTGAGCGAGCGGTGGATTCTGCAGATGTTACATAACCCGGAGAGCTCCAGCATGAGAGCTGATTCACTTGTAGATCACGGGGGAGTCGTTGCGAGGAGATGGATTTTTAAACTCTCTCCGGACAGCAATAGCACCAGGTACGATAGGACATCTGAGGTCGCTCGAGCATTTCTGTAATCTCAGTCATCTTTCCCGGACCGCGGTAATCCGCAGACACCGCCACAGAAAATCCACAAATGGCCCCAGTCGCAGAGCCTCGTGCAATTTTTTTTTCCATTGCACCAAACTGTGCTTAAACGCTCAAATTCTCGCTCCCATTGCTTATTTCCCATTCTGTTTGTGTTCTTATATTCTGTTTGTCTCCTTCCCCCTGCTGAATCCCATTACTATTGCTGCTGCAGCAATCTAATTTCCCCACAGGGATCGTCAATCATCTAATCTAATCCATCTGCCCCGCCACCGCTTTCTTTTATAGCCCCTCGTAACGCAGATGCAAGGTGTGCAAGTCGCACGAAAGAAAAAAAAAAGAAAAAAACTCTGTGCCAATGTGGGCGGGATTAAAATGACCCCAGGATGTCAGAGTTGACACGCACACACACACACACACACAGAGTCGAGATCCTTAACATGTTTGTTCTGGACGGGGAAGAAAATAGTAGCGTGGTCGTGAGAGAAAAGTGACCAGTCACCAAAATGTCCCCAGGTAACATTAAGGCTTTCCACCGAGGGATGATACGACACTCTGACGGTCTCCACGGAGCAATTATCCTCCCTCTTTTCTCTACAGGGGAAGTCAGAGGTCAGACTCAACATCAGCCCTGCAGCTGGTAGACACTGAGCGTTCTGCTATTTCCACCACTTCACTAACCAATCCCGCTCCCAAGGAACAAATTACTTTTTTTTTTTTTGATTTTACCAATAAGATACTGCACTTATTCCGAGGTTGACGAGACGTTGGCTGCCACTGACGGGGCGCGAATTTCGAATAGTCGTCATAATCTACAAAATCGCTAAGTCATCTAAATGTGCAGCGCGTTTGTGTTTATTACCTTTTCCTGTAAAAAAAAAATCAACGGCGAAGGGCCTCGAGACAACACGCGGTAGTTCGAGCAAAGAAGATTCCCCTTCCGAGTCATGCAATGTGTCCCAAGTTCAAAACATCTTTTTCCCTCTCACACAAGAAAAGCCTGCTGCCGTACGTGAAGAGGAGGACAGACAGGAACACGAGGCAGCTGCAGCACCGTGGAGCTGTTTCACAGACAATCAACTCCGGTGATGAAGCTGTTCACTAATTGTTCCGCGGATCGATAATTAATGTTGTATCTCGGAAGAATTTGCTCTGACAGCTCTGTCAATTCTTGAACTTAAGTTTGATGAAACTTCACGGCTGGCAAACAAACCGTAGCCCTGCCACCTCTGAAATGAAAATCAATAACTGGAACGGCTCCTGGAACTATAGGACGAGTAGGAAAACATCGCTTAACTATAAAGATACATTTACTACACTGTAAAAGACAAATAAAACATGTGTGCATTGACTTATTGGATGTATAAAACATTCTACACTTTACTGAAAGTTTGTTGATGCCAAGAATCAAAATGTATAGAAACGAATTAGATGTTGCAAAGATATATAAATATACATACATATTATATACAGTATATATACTATGTATATATGCAAGCACACACATATATATACATACTTACATAATATATCTGCAAACATGTCTAAAATATATATATATATATACACACATATCTATATATATTATATCTGCATATATATGTACACACACATATATACATATCTATATTTACATATATTTTGTCTACATTTCAATCTATCTGTGCATACATACATATATATATTATATCTCCATCTTTATCCACACACACACACACACACACACACACACACACACACACACACGTGCATGTTCACGTAGGAATTTACCGCATTGATATTTTTCAACTGAAGGAACTATCAAAGGTTTACTGTAGTCCTTTCATATAAAAATAAATAATAATCTGAATTGTGGGTAATTCATTTGTACTTGAATGGTCACATGATGCATTTCTATCCTGATTGCGCCGTTTTCCTGATGACTAATTTAGTGGCGGCCTCCGTTCACCACCCTGCTGTTCGATAAGGAAGGTGTTGGCACCGTTAAACCACTTTTAGTAGCTCTACTCAGGCCTGCAGGCTACGCAGCGACATTTTTATGCATTTCCACCACCTCCATCTGGACAGAACACTTTCTTCGGGAAGGGAGATGGAAAGAAGGTGGAAGTGGAGAATTTTTTTTTTTTTTTTAAATAAAGGAAGGATGGATGACAGGAGGCAGAAAGTAGAGGAGAGAGGCACATCAAAGAGGAGAAGCTTCTCTGGAAGCTGAGGGGAGATGAGGAAGAAGGTAAGTCTCCATCAAACACAAGAGCTTCCTTTGCTTCAAACAGTCCCAGCACAGAGGCTGGATGAAACGACATACCTTATACTAAACTGGAGCCCAACTGTGCTTCTGGGAGAGAGTGGATATGTGTGTGTTTGCATGCTTTTATACAGCCGGGTGTCTGGACAGTAATTCTGTAAACTGGCGGTGACAGCTGCTCACTTCCTTATGAATCACATTTTCTGCCGTGATCCAAACATCTTCTGTCGGTATCGGGAGGGGGGGTGGAGGTGGGGGGGTGAGGGGCAGGTTCACTCATGTCTTCAACATCTTTTTTTTCAAACCGGCCTCTATCTCGGAAAACCAGGTGTGATTTCAGCCGTAAAAATACAATATTAACCTCGGCAAGTTTGTCTGTGCTGACTGAAAATCAGATTTTTAAAGGGCGGGGCTTCGAACATAATTTGTGACATCACAAATCCCGGAAACAATTCAGTTTACACAAGTGCGATGTGGAAACTTGGACGTTTTTTTACAGGGACGTATGAGGCATCTTGTGTCCAGCAGATCAAATTCAGAGGTAACATTTTTAACGAGTGAGGAGAAATAGATACAACTTTAAGTAGTTGTACAAGAAAGTTTGTTGTTGAAAAAAAACAGATACCAGATAATTATTCGAAGTGTCTTTAAAAGATGTCTGGAGGGGATTTCTAAAGAAAAGGATTTGGGAAGTGCATCTGGTAAAACCAATTCCATGTGAGTGCTATCAATCTTGTCACCCGGCTCTCAGCAAGCAAGCGAATGTGCTGATGTCCCAAAATGTCCAGAGTTTTGACAGCTCCAGTAAATCTAGACATGTTACACTGAAGCGGCGGATGTTGCAACAGCCCTGACAAAAACCCGGCAGTCCACCTGATTCCAACCGGATTATTAGGACGCGAGGTTTTCTGATGGACGGGCGGCTGACAGCACGCTGGCTCCGCCCACTTCAGCATCAGGACCAGAGCCTGCTCAGCTGTGTGACATCACACTAACGCGGACCAGCCGAAGCCGCTGTCACCGATTGATGCTGTCGCCCAGCGCAAGAAACACGGAGCTGGTAAAATCTATAACCTGATGAATGTGTTGGCAACTTTAGCTTCCTATAATAATCGATGCAATTAATGAATATATTCCTCGTGATTTAAATCCTGGTTCATTTCGTGAACCCTGTGCATTTGGTAGCCACAAACAGTACCAAAAAGTTAGGGTTTCAAATCTTAACAAGTATTACGTTAAAGGGCTATTCCGCTGTTTTGTTTGTTTCTTACAGGAAGTTCAGTTAACTCGTTATAAGTAGCAGCACTCAGCTTGTGAAAAGACCTTCTGTGGCTCTGAGGGGAAGTTTGGCAAATTGGAGAAAATCTCCCCGTCTTCTCTCGGTTTCAGCTTGAGACTCCAAATTTACAGCCTGTGTTACGATCTGTGGGTGTGGAGTTTGAAAGATGTGGGCATTTGTCGGGGGGGAAGACGTTATCAAATTGCATAATGGGAGGTGGAGGATCCAATGTTTTTCCTTGTGACTCATTGCCAACACAAAAACTCTGGATATCTTGGCCCCTGCTCCTTTGAGTTTTGACCAATCTTTTTAAAAAATATTTCTCTCAAGTCCCCCCAAACTACATGTGGAGTACAGCTTTAATGTAAGCTGCCAAAGCAACATGATGTCGCTCCACGTGTCCTGAGCCAAATGCTCTGGTTTTCTTTTTAGATGCTGTACTAGAGCTCAGGAGGACGACAGAAATGTTGCGAGAAGTCATTTTATCTCCACATCACCTTATGTCAAAGCTGATTGGTTATTTATTTTCTTGCGTGTCTAAAATTTTGTACTTACCGCAACCAACAGTGAAGTCATCTGTCGGTTTGTGAACCGCTGTTACGAAGCCTCGAGTTTGGCATTTAGCTGTCGCAATCTTGGATCTCGGAGTCAGAATCGGCCACATTTGGACGAGCGGTGAACGTGGCTCGATTTGATCGGGAGCCCGGAGACACGACGCCCCGCCCACCTAGAGCCGAAACCCGACTGCACCACACCCCTGTCAATCAAACAGACACCCCCCCCCCCCAAAAAAAAAAAAACCCACCGCTTTTTGATGATTATTTTTTTAATTAACGACGGGACTATTTTCAGCTGGACCGCTGGTCATCAGTTATGACTGAATGCGTGATGCATAAAATCATACATTCCTGATGAAAAAATGTCTCCCCGTAGTAGCAAAATGCTGAGCCAAGTTATGTGGAAAAATAGATAGACGAAAAACACTTTTTGTTGGCATTGGCTCATTGTAGGAAGCAATAAACCACATTAAAGCCAACGCTGGAGTAATTTTAAGAACGGATGCTGCTTAGGCCGGTTGCAAACTGGATTAACATCCTCTTAACTCTCCCGAAATCACTGTAAATCACGCTGAGTGGTGAATGATGACGAACAATATCCTGTATTTGGAAAGCCCGGGCAAAGCGCATTACGCTGGAGGTAGCTGAAAACTGAGCGGCTCGGTGCAGGGAAGGTGAGCCGCGATCGTCCCACTGAGCCCGAGCCAGAGCTTGATTGGTTCTGATTAGTGAATAAATCAAACAGGTATCAAATCAAGCCGGGCCAATTGCCTCCTACTCACACCTTGATTAGGTTCGTGCACCCAAACACGTTCCCGGGTTGAGAAACGCTCTCTCTCACTTACACACACACACACACACACACACACACACTCACTCACTCACTCACTCACACTCACACACACACACACACGAGTCTACCCTGTAATTGGCAAACTCACCCTGCCTCTATCCACGCCAGCTGTAATTAGTGTGCCAGCAACAATGCTTGTTTGTCAGAAAAGAAAACTACACACATGTACACATACACAGCTCATCCCGTCTTCTCTCATGCCTCAGCTGACACCCTTTGATACACCCACACACACACACACACACACACACACACACACACACACACTCCCCGACGCCTGGGGCAGTTAGTATTTACAAATCCGCTCGTTTCTCTGTGAAATCTCACACGCTGCTTCTCGCTTCCTGACATAATGTTGGGAACTAATTCGTCTCACCATTTCCACCGCTTTAAAAAACAAACAAAAAAAACCGAACTGACACTATCTGGCCCAAAGGAGGCGCCACGTTGGAGAATTTTTTTTTTTCCGCGTCTTTGCTACTATTTAGAGATTTACAGCGGCGCAGGGGAGCGGTGCCACATCTGACCCCTGAGCTGCACACACACAGTTTACAGTGATGATGAGGGAGGATTCACCACCAAAAAGAAAAGCCGGCTTCTCCTTTCAAGCGAGCAGCCATTAATCCTGTTGTCTGTGGCAGATGTAAATAAGCTAAAGGCAGCTCCTCAAATTGGAGTTTCCATTTGTTACAATATCAACCTGATGGCTGCGTACATGATGCTGTGAGGTTAAAGCTATATTATATGTCCTTAGCAGGACATTATGAAGGTAGTTCTGTCTTTTTTACGCAAGTGTAAAAGACAGTTTTGAGAGCAAATTTCTCGCACTGCAATCAAAAATGAACAATGAATCCAATTATTTGCACTGAAATCAAATTCTCCCTTAAAGTTTTGTTGGTTTTGGTCACAGACTTGAAACCAGGCTCTTTATTGTGTCGCACTAAGTTTCGATCGTTAAATCAAACCTCTTTGGTTGCGGGTCGACGTGGACGTAATGGGCGGGGCTTAAACTGATGGTGGAGAGTTGTTTTTTTTAATTTATTTTTTTTAATCGCTGGGTCAGACTTGGATCAACGCACACCTCGTTCCCTTTTCTATTATGTAGCACCCGGTTCTGAAAGGGAATGGGAGGCTTATTATTGACACCGGTCTATTTTATGATACGCCCAAAAACACACCTATGATTAATTAGGAGTCAAAGTCCAACCCCTTTAAACCATACACCTCACGTTGCACTCATATTATCCGCCATTAAAGTAGTAAAAGAGGATTGGAACATGCCCTAAATGCACTCACACCACTTACATAGCTAAAATAGAGTCCTTTAACTATGCAGTGCCAGGTGTCTGTCTTACTGCAGCCCCACGAACACCCCTTTAACATGTGGAGAAATCCACAGAGCTGCCATGACGACACACACACACACACACACGCACACACTTCCAAGGCTAAGACCGGAAAATCACAGATTTAAGTCAGGGTTCGGTGGAAGTGAAAGTGAAAGCTTGTTTCCAGCTAGAGTCTGACCTCTTGGTGCTGGAGTGAGGGCGCTGGGCGGCGGCCAGCTGCTGCAGGCCGAGCGTCGGGCTGTGGAAGAGGAGGCCGCCGCGCCGGAGCAGCTTCTGCTTCATGGCTGCCAAGCCGCCCCAGTCCTGAACGAACCTCAGCACCTGCAGGGGAGGACGGGAAAACACACACACACACACACACACACACACACACACACACACACACACACACACACACACACGACACCTCACTTCGTATTCATGGAGCCCTCATCTTCAACACAAATTGATAGCTTGGACATTGGAACCTCTTTAAAAGCAAAACTTTTTTTTTTTTTTTGGCTTTTCAATTTCGAAAATTCGCTCGAGCTGAAAACAAACAATTCAAAGCAGACAGTTTTCCAGCTAGCTGAACAAAACCCATCAAACCGAAAAGAGAGAGTCGTGTTTCCTTTCAGCCAAGTCATGGATTCAAAAGAAAAATCCACTGGCAAAATAACAAATAGCACACCAAGCACCAAAGTCCTAATGGGCAATTTACCGACCAATATTACACATGAAAAGTGGGTATTTTTGGATGATACCTACCGTCACAAAAAGATGACTTGTGTGATGATGAAACTCGATAAGCATTTTACTGACAGTTTTTCAAGCTCTCCAAACATCGAGGCTTTCTCTGCTGATGTTTCAGAGGGTGAGTCGGGTACATTTTGACTGAAATATTTCTTACTAATCGTTAAAAGCAGCAAGATCAGTAGTTTGGCCTGCGTGTGCTTCAGATCGATCTGGATGGAATCATTATAATGATATTAATAAGGATGTTTTCAACTATTCATATCAGGAACTGAGCGAGCTTTACCCAAAGCATGAAAAGGACCTTGCAACGAATTCTATTCTCAGAGATAAAGCCCTACGTTCAAAACGATACAGATTATTCCGTTTCCATAAATGTTTGGTTTGTTTGTTTGTTCTGTTGTACTGGATGTGGAGGACTTCACACCCCGCTGCCTCCTCCGTCCACGATAAACCGCTTTCTCCGTATTGATTTCGATGGACAATCGGCGCGTAACGGGGCGTAAATGATGGCTCGCACGATGGATGCGGCGCACGCCTCGTTTTTTTTCACGAACCAACATAAACAACGTGACAGGTGGGGCGTCTGTCAGTGGCTCCGTTACCGCGGCGGCAGATTGCAGGATTTAATATTAGCCGGTTGGCACGCGGGGTCGTTTGAGGCGATGATCCGTCTCCTTTAACGACCCTCATAAAACGGCACTTTCTTTTCTTTTTTTTCCGCCGGTCTCCTCGGCTGCCTAAACCGCCCGAACCGCCCCCGCCCCCTGTCTCTTTCCTTCTCTCTCCATCATCCCTCCCTCTTCCTCCTCCTCCTCCTCAGGCCCCGCAGTGGTGGTTAAAGTGGGCGTCCACACCACCTATCTGTCAGGCTCCCGATGTCCCGCTCGTGATCGGTGGCGTCATTAGTTTCACATGGCAGCGACACACGCGTATCTGTTGGGTTTAATAACCCACCGCGCTGCCTTTCGCCTCATTTTTACTGGATCAGTGGAAGCGGGCGGTATAGCTGCGCGGACTGTCATACCAAACCAAATTATCTTAGTCTGAAATTACGGTCATCCTTAAAGCGGCCGATGGGCATGCAGACCCGAAAACGTTCCAACTCCACTCTCGAGCTCACGTCCAATTCTCTGTGTATTTTTTTCTCGTCTTTGTTGTCAAATCACAAGAAAATATCTTAAAACATAAAAATCTGTTCTCCTTCAAAGGGTTTTTACAATAATGACAAATTTAGCAGGGTACATCTCCCTCGTGTAAATGCTCCAGTACGCACGCACACCCACACACACTCATGAATATCAAAGCACATGCAATAGACACGCCCACACACATCTACACACACACACACACACACACACACACACACACACACACACACACACACACACACACACACACACACACAGTGAGCCTGGCGGGAAGGGCAGACCTGTATTCGATTTTCCCGGCGCCGGCTGAAGGCCTCGGGCAGGTCGTCCCAGTTGGTGAGTTTGATGTCCAGAGGGACGAAGCTCAAGTTCAACGGATCTCCGTCCTAGAAGACGAGGAGACAGAGACGAAGAGGACAGCCTGAAGCAAAGTAACCACCGTCGCTCTTCGTAGAGCTGCAACTCATATTAATCATAGACATCTTTAACCCAGGATTTGTGGTTTAACTCCATATCAATCATCTCATATCAAGTCTCCACTTATATATATCTATGAAACCTGGGGATGTTTTTGATTTGATTTATGGAGTATTTTGTTGATCCAGGTTTGTTTGTGCAGCGTTTGTGTAGAATTAACTGCAATTTAGTCGTGCAAAATGAAAATACTGTAATATTCACGTCAATATTTTCATTCGTGTACAATCACCTGAAACTAAGAGTCATTGTGTTTTCATTAGTTTAGAATGAGTCCTTCTTTTATCGGGAGGCGCCATGTTGAGCTGCCACGTTTCTACGTTCGCCCAGAAGGGACAAACCAAACACTGACGAGTCATGAGTTCATGAGTGACACAACAGGGTATTACATATAATTATAGGGTATTATTATTCGTAATAATAATAATAATAATGTATTTTTGTTCACAACACCTCCTGTTAACCGTTCCCAGCCAGATTACAAAAACATGTTCTCGCTCCCCTCTAATGATATCAATAATGTTAGTTTTGAGATATCCGTCTCTGCTTCCACCTCAACACAGAAGAGGGGAATCAAATTTCATTACACAATAAAAAATAAATAAATAAATAAAAAGTTTGACAAGGACTAATTCTTTGGTAGAAAGAAGATACGAAGCAAAACAAAAAACACTTCTCCAAAGGGCCTCTGTGAGGATATATACCGAATACAATCGTTATGTTACATTTATAAATTCATTTTTTTTCATACAGCTGTGTATTATTATTGATTTTCAATTCACGATCTGCTGTTTTCTCCTCTTTTCTTGCTTCTTTTTGTGTCAAATTGTGAATGAAACCAAAGAAAAATGCATTAAAGTGACTGTTTTTCTACGCGGAGCACTTCGGGTCTGTCTTGAAAGGCGCTTTATGTCAGATCCATTTAATTACTTAGCCAGGAAAGTCATATTAAGAATATCATTTGATAAATTATGCATGAATTAAGGCCTATAACCGCCATAATGAAAGTATTTCTACTTAATAGAGCTGAAACGTCTCCTTGAGTGACAGAAAATTAACCTGCAAAGATTATGAAGAAGTGTTTAAGTCGGGTTTTTTTTAAGCAGAAGTGCAGGAAGATCCACAAATACTGCGAGTATTGAAGGATAATAGTCGACAGTTTGGGCTTCGCTCCCGTCACGAGGCGGAGAAAGACAACCATAAAAATCCCTCTTTGAAGCAGTAAACGGTGCTCGATCACTGCACTGCACTGCACACACACTCCCGTCATGTTTCTCTGGAGGTTCCTGACTGGCTCCTCGTGTTTTCCTGCCCAAACAGTTGGTGAAACGTGGGATTCTTTCTTTCTTTTCTTTTTTTTTTTTTTTTTTGCTGCTGAGTCACCGATGCAACCAAAGCAAACAAGAAATACAACCACGCACGTTTGCTCGTGTCCTGAGTGACGACGCAGCGCAATTATTGTTTCACTCGCCTGACGAGAAGAAATGTCAGGGTAATAATGTGGTTATATAACTTAGATAATATACAAACATGGAGGCGGGATGGATTGCAAACAAACCTTCCTGATGCAATCAAATAAATATTAACTGGATGTGTCAGAGGAGGTGGGCGTCAGCGAGTGAGCTGTTTTCTTATTAGCTACAACTGAAGAATTTATTATAAAGCTAGCATCAATTTCTCACAAGTTGATGCTGTGAGAAGAAGCAGCATAAAGTGAATGAAGGCCTCAACGACAGGTCTGTATCCTTCAGTTATTAATAATTACTGACTTTATGTTGGATTGATTGATGACTGATGTCAGCATTGAGCTCTAGCTCTAACACGGCTGTAGACTCCTTTGTTTTCTAATGCAAACATCTGTACCTGCATGTGCAGCTCCGTATCATGTCAACGTGTGCAATACGCCTGTCAGTCCACTAGAGGATATCACGCCAGGGTCAAGTGTCAAGTGTCAATAAAACGCATGTCGAAGATTGAGATTGTGTGAAAGAGGTCTTGTGACAAAAGAGCGCTAAAGTCCAGGTTGAGGGTTGCCTTGGCTCTCAACTTCAGGTTTCTTCGCTGTGATTACAGTTTGGGGGACCGTGTTCGCACAGCCGCTCTGAGGGATGGACCAATCAGAGACCGGCAGGGGTGCAACGACAATAGAGTCAAGTGTTGAGTCAAGTCTGAAATTACAGAGTTTTGAGCACATTTGGCGGTCAAATGCCGATCGGTCAAAAGCCGCTCCAGCGGTTGGCCCTTTTAGGATGCAACGACTGGAAATAATTCCCGACGGAGTGCGACCAGACTGAAACATCTGCGCAGTGGATTTGGGTCCGGCATCTGCAGGCTCGGTTGGATGTAAAAACCCAGGACTTTCACCTGGACGAACGGGGTTTGAGAAAGAAAAGGTAACGCGGATGTCTTTTGAGTAACGTAAGTAAATTAGTGCACTTCACCCTATGGCATTAAGAGATTAAAGCAGATTTCCACATTTTAACATGAGAAACAAGTAAGCAAGTACAAAAAAATGTAACAGCTATTATTGTTAGTCAAACCACTAGCGGGAGGCTGCAACAATAGAAACCGATTTGTTCCCGTGTGAAACATAAATAGAAACTGCAGAACCCGACTCTGTAACGAGAAGCCAAACATCCAGTTTGACAAAGTTCACGTACCATCGGTTTCACTGTAGCTCAGTTCGCACTCAAACTTTAGGTATCTTCAGCAAAGCAATCAGATTTTTAATTAATAACTTGCAGAACATTGAATCAAATTACATTCAAGTTCTGCAATCTGGCCACATTTTTTTTATTCTTTATAGGTTGCCATGGTAATTCCTGTGGTAACCAAGGAGATTGTGAAGCGATCTCTCTTGTTTTTCTTCCCCTTTATTTGAATATATGTTTGAAGATTCTGCTTCTCTTGTGACAGTATGCGTGCATTAGCAGCAAAAATAATGAGATATATGAAGAGTAAAAAAAAAAAAAAAAAAAAATACGCATATACCCATAAGATTGTTCCTCACTGTAATTATAGGTAATCATACTGCAGCGGCTGGGCAGTAACGGCATAATCATGGTAAAAAATAACCACAATAAAGAAAATTTTCCCGGCTCTTACTGCTTCATTAGCGCTAACTACTGCCAATTTGAAGCCTGAGAAGCCACTTACCCTCAGTGTTTACTTCAATCAGACCAGCAGCGCCTGAGCCAAACATCGTTTCACAAGAAACAGGCTGACCAGCGGGTTTAGGTAAAAGCTCCAATCTGAATTTCAGCTGTCGAGGGCCCCGTCGGAGAGGACGGGCAGGAGGCGGGAGAAAAGGATGAAGTCTAAAGGTTAATGCCTGCCGACAAGCCGACACACGGATTTGGAGATACAAATCAACATTAGGAAGGTTTTTTTTTTTTCCTGCGCTGCACCCTCGGAGCACACAGAGGCCCGCGTGTTTATTTGGATTATGGTAAAATAAATATCATGGGGAGTCAGGGGAACGGCGGCGCGGGTTGTGCTGTACCAGCATGCAGCGGGATTAGAGCGCTGCTCCATGTGATTGAAAAGAGGCAGACGACCCTCCAACTAACAAGCTCAGGAGTAACACATAAATGCATCCCTCTCCAGAATCCAACAATAATTCAAGAAGTTTAAAAATATATCGTATATATATAAATATATATAGACTGAATTTATGTTCCGGGTGGCCCGGAAACTCTTTGGATTTGGTGGAGGAGGAATCGTATTGGTGGCCGTGTGCAGCAGGTATTGAATTGTGGCTTTGAGCAAAGATATGGTTGCCAAAATATATGCAGGCACACTAGACAGCATACTAGATTAGGTGTAAAACAAGTAGAGCGGGGGTGGTGGTGAGGAGGGGAGCGGTTCTGGGACACCAGCAAATGTGTGTAGTCGTATTAAAGCGACGTCAGCGGGGCGTTTCGTTGGCGAAGAGGAAGCGACACGAGGTCAGTCGAGCCGGGCGGTGTCGCTCCACGATCATACGGCACTTTAAAACCATGAATACGGACTGTTACGCACGTTAAAGAGCGCACCATCTCGTTCGTTCTGGATATTGGCGGCATAAACATCCCGCGGTTTCCCGCCAGAAGAGACGCTGCACGTCCCAGACGTCTCGCGCAAACAACGCGAGGAAAGGATGCAGAAAAAAGTCGGTCAAAACGGAACAGAACGAGTCGCATTCATCAGCCGGGATCGTGAAAATAAACAAAGCAAACCTATTTATCCTCCTTTTTTGTTGTTGTTGTTGTTGTTGTTGTTGTTGTTGAAATATTGCTTGTCTACGTAACAACGGGATGCATTTTTCTACCCAAAGCCTCCCGTGTGCACCTCGACGCCGTCACAGACGCTACAACAACGTGTCACAAAAGCATCGATCACAGCGCCTGACAAACGTTCATCAAACGGCCGTAAACAACACGACGCTGTGAGCTGCCTAACCTAAAAAAAAAAACAAGCCCGTCTTCCTCACCAGTTTCAGCACAAAAAAAAAAACACACAAAAAAACACAACAACTATCCATCAGCTTATTAAAATCCACAGCTATGACAAGAGCCTTCCTCGTTGGGAAGGTTTTCAGTGCCTAATTCCAGCGATTCCTGCATCGTAAGGCAGAAAAACAACACAGTAGATATATTACAGTCTTCAGAGAGGCATTATTTTATGGATGTGCGCCGGCCTTGCTGATAAAATACTGTATAATTCAATCACTATTTCAGGTGTTCGCCACACGAGACAGACAAGTTTGAGGACGCGTCGGAAAGTAAGCTCAGCAACCACATAATATATGTCTGAATCCTCCTGATTGTTGTAACCCCCACCCGCCTGCTGCGCCTGGTGTTGACAGGAAACAAACCCCCTTCCGCGCCGGGGAGCAGGCGCAGCTGAAACCCTTGAATAAAACAACACTTTGATGTGCAGAAAATGGACATCAAATTCCTATAATGCTCTCGATATTTCTCATTCGAGCGCCGGTGACAAATCTTCCGGCGATTGCGCTCCGAGCGTGCCCACCCGTGTGGATTCGGCGCCCGGTCCGGGATTATCCCGACGTGACAGCCTTCCAGCCAGAATTCCTCCAGTTTATCATCTAAACGACGGCGGGGGACATTTATCTCGGAGGCTTATCGTCTCAGCCGCGCGTACGCGACACTTGTCTATTGCCGTCAGGGTAATATTCCACCGGTGATTCAGTTCAGCGCGTCGGCCGTCTCTATGTAAAAACCCTCTTGTCTCTTATCTGCGCGAGCGGGAGAGAAGGAAATCCGATCCCTCATGAATGAAACAAAAGGGCGTTAAGTATCACGATGCGATCGATACAAGATGTCTGTTGCCAAGTGGCAAGTGGCACTTGCGAGGAGTGCCAAGAATGCACGGGAGTGTAATCGGACTAAACTACAGTCCATATGCGTAATACACATGTAATAAGTTACGTGATGTATTAGGTACTGCCGAGCCCAAAACATGACCTTTTGCTGACACTTCACAGCTGTGGGGATGTTGTAAAACCCCATGACCTCACGATGACATCATCAGGCTTGTTTTCTCGGGCTTGACAAAGCTCCTTCAAGAGCCACGGAAATCATTACTCGGCTGTTTCCAGCCTGAACTTTCCGTGTTCAGCAAACTGAGCCTGATATTTGAAATTGCTGGGCTTCCCACTTCAGTTGTGGGGGGAAAAGAATTGCGCAGCAAACACATTACATAAAATTCTTAGACGACTGCCTCGCTGACGGGAGGGTTGTAGATAAAAGAGGGAGGCCTGGAGACGGGTGGCTCCTTGTGAAATCGTCTTGGTAATCCTCTGGTAATTCCTAAACCTTTTAATTTGTATTGAGCGGAAGAATATGAATGGATTTGAAGAGCTTTTCTGTCACCTTTTACCACACGGCCTCAATCAATCTCAGAGGGGAAAAAAACAAACATTTGAAATGACAGAAACAGGCTGTTGTTCTTCTCCTAATAGTGAATAAAATGTCGTATCAAGCGCCAAGGTTGTTCAGCTTTCTTCTTACGTGAACTGAAAACCTGTAATGAAACATGATATTATTGTTCCTCCAGTCTCAACTCATCAAAGGTTTCCGTGCAGCTTATAAAAGGATGAACTGCAACACTTTCAATCAGCATTAGTTCAGGAATGTTTTTTCCTCTTCGTCTTTGATTTTCTTAATGTTGCCTGGAACCGTTTTCTCACATCTGTCCTGTTGGCTAATTGACAAGGTGTGAAAGAACTGCACGTCTCTCATTTTTATACCTGAATTGTTGTTTGCAGCTGACACTTGAAGAAGAGTTGTTAATGTGAGTGAGATTTCCTCCTAATTTCATTACGCTCCATGTCACTTCTCAGTTATTAGTATTTTCCTTGAGACCTGAAATTAAAAACGATGACATCAGACGTGCCGTTTCCTTGCACTTAAAGCTGCACCATAAAGTTGAGCTTCTTCAAATGTTATAGCTCTCTTCAAACATGTGACAAGACATCAGCCTACTCGTGCCTACTGTCAAAAGGGAAGGGATGCGGCAAACTGAGGTGGATCTGACAGATGATACGATGCCACCCCACCCCACCCCCCACCTACACCGGCAACCTGACTGACCGGACCGGGCATGTCGATCAAACCGGGCCAAATATCTAATTAACGATGGAATTATTTCCCGAACGACCAGCCAGACACGACCAGCCTATCGCCGCGACAGATTGCATATGAATTCTTACCACGCAAACTAGAAAAAAGGAACTTAGCATCCGTTATAAACCCGTTGAAAGAAAATGTAAAACTATTCTCCCGCCGTGAACTTTCAGACTGAGAGAACCCACCGGACATTTGCTGAAACGAGAGAGGTGAGAGGGGCAGGAAATGTGTTAAAACATGGAAATTCAGTGTAAGTACTTCGACTTGGGATTTACGTTGCGTTTTAAGCGCAATCTGCAAGTGAGGTAATTCCCCGGCACAGATGGGCAATATAAACAAATTGCACCACCTATTTACAACCTTCAGAAAAAAAAAAAGAATCAGGGAAAATCATTAGCAAAAACATCTCCGGTCTCCTTACGAGCCGGGTCGACAATCACAACGTGCGCGAATCAAACGCTCACAGAGGCGGCGGTACCTTGGAGTAAAGATATATTCGGTCTGTGTACTGGCTGGCGCGGAACTGCAGGCCCGGGTAGACGGGATGGGCGGCGCCGGCGCCTTCCCCGCCGCTGCCCTCATCGTCGTCATTAGCATCGGCAGCAGGAGAAGACAAACACGGCGCAGCTCCGCGGTCTGCAGGGAGAGAGAGCAAGGGGCTGACTAATATCGCTGAGCATATATTATTGGCTCATTATTGGCTTTCACGGCTTTATTGGTACTCTGTTTGCTCCTCTGGTGATGCAGTGACGAGCAGAGACATTAAACTCCAGCAGCTTTTAAGACGTATTACGCCGAGCGCAATATTGAGAAGATATGACATTTGTAGCAGATCATTCAAATGTGTATGCAGATTAGGCAGATGTTTGAAAAAAAAAAAAGAAAAGAAACAACTAAAAACGACCTTATATTTATGGTTATTGCTTTCAAACGCTTGGTTATAGAATCTGAAATGAAAATGCCGAGGCAATTTTCTGTGACATTTTCATATAAAAGGGAATCAAAGTCAACTTCTCGTTGATGTAACGACCAACCGACGCGTGGAGGTCTAAACGCTCTGACTGCCTCGTGTCTATTAAAGCAGCAGCGATAGATTGTGTTCAACAAATAGAAGAAGAATACGACGTCACTCTCAGTCGTGTTTTAGTTTGACTGGATGAAGGAGTAGTCCAACATTTTGGGAGCTATTTCTATTATACAGCCGCCAGCGAACAGTTTTTCCTTCTGCTCCGGTAGCTGCGGTTAAATATAAAATCATTCCTCCACTCCCGCGGAGGTTGGCGCTGTTTGCTACGGCACAGATTCACGCGTCTGATGTGAATCTATCGAACGTGACGAATCAATGGAATCGTTCTTTTATTCGTAAATGAAAAGAATTGAAAAAAAAATGAGATTTTTTTTTTTGGGGGGGGGGGGTGTGGGAGGAACAAAAATGTCACTTTTGTCTTTTTTTTTTTTTTTTTTTTTTTTTAACAGAGTTGAAGAAATCCGACAAACAGCCGTCTTCACGCTAATCGCAAGTTAGATGTCGCTTCAGACTCAACACACAGACACGCGTTTGAAATCAGCCCTCTCATCTTATTCACTGAAGCAAAATTGTCCCTCCGGTGTTGTATAACACTGTGCAGCTACTGGGAGGTGGGGGGGGGGGGAGAGAGAAAAAGCCAATTTCTTTGACACAAACTGCCCAATTTATTTCTCACAACTTCACTCAGGAATTTGCTGAGCAACAGGACGGAGGCACAGCTAGAGAGCGAGAAGAAGAAGAAGAAGGAAAAAAAAAAAAGCAAGTGATGAAAATGACTGAGAGAGAGAGAGAGAGAGAGAGAGAGAGAGCGAGCAGGTCATTAATGTCAGCGACGTGGCTCGCTCATCCTGCAAGCATCTAGCGGGAAAAGGTCAGGCGGTGGAAATGAGACCGCCGCTGTTCGACCACGCTTCATTTAGACAATGACCTATAACACTCTGATAATACTCGCCTTAAATCACTTCGCGCGGCCAGTTGCCTGCCTGGTTCGGCGCCGGTGGGGAATGTGTGCGTGCGCCCATCCGGCTTGTTAACGCGCGGGGAAAGTACCGACGAGGGACTTTTCCAAGCGGGCGGGCGCCGCCTCGTACCTGCGCTGGATCTCCGCCGGTCGCGAGGAGCTAAAAATGCCCCCCCCCTCCCCGGTGTCGTGGGTTGCCGACCCGAAGCGAGCTCAAAAGTCACGATCGCGACGTCGGCGGAGAATCACATCGCAAATGTTTGGAACCGCTGTCGGCAAAATATCAAAGAAACCTCAAAACGCATTTTCTTCAATTACACACAATTTGCCGCCAAAGTGAGAACAGTTTCGGGTGACTGTAAATAAGAAGAGATCTCCTGCTGCCTTCGGATAGAACTCGGCGAGCTCACGGTTACGGCGTGGGAAGTCGTGAAAACACCGTCGCTAGGCAACGTCAAAGTGGGCGGCGTCTCGAGGCCACGGAGGCTGACAATTTAGCGAGCTAACGGGGAGCAGGTGAGGGCGGGGGGGGGGGGGAGGGATGTAATGCAGGAAATGCAAAGGCACAGAGGGAAACGATGATGTCACGTACGTCCCTGCACCAATCGGGATCCGGCGAAATCGAACTCATAATGTGACGTTGATGTCAAACGCCGATTCAGTGTCTTCACTTCAAATATATCTCATTACCAGCGAGTCTGCTGTTAAATAATCAAAGCACGGAAACGTCATCAGCACAACGAACATGTAAACACAGCTGAAGCTACTTCATGCACTGCCGGGAATGCCTACGTGACCTCTAACGATGAGTCATGCATTTATTGAGGTGGCGCCGTTCACCAGCCAGTTTCACAAGCTTTTTAAGTGTAATATAGAGGAAGTATTAAAAAGTATTTATAGGAACGCACACAGAGAGCACTTCAAAATCCCATTTAAGTGTAACCGAATTGACGTACTTTCCCCTAACGTCTCACATGGTCACATTTACTGCAGACTGAATCAGGCCTTTATTCTATGAGACAAATGCTTCCATTTCTTTGTTATTTGTATTTACAGCATGAATTAAGTACGTTCTTGTGTTGTACAACCGCGCTGCGTGTTATTTGAATAACTTCTGCTTTGCTGTTTTTAATCTCCGATAAGTGACGCTTCCTGCTGTTAGTCACCGGCTATTATTTGAGAATTTACAGCCGTTAAATTCCATCACCGCCTTCGACGAATATCTGTGACGCAACCCGACTTTAAATCCGCTCCGTTTCGAGGTGAGATCATCCCTAATAAGTCATTTGCTCCCCTCGACGTATCCTGCACCAAAGTCCGTATCTTTCTTTTTTTTTTTTTACGTACGCTGTCCTGGCGGGGTCAATTTTGTCTGGCACACATTGTTCTGATCTCGCCGAGCGCTTTGGACGCGAACGGGCCACTTTGTGTCTGAAAAAAGACGACCAGACGAGCGGAGCTACCCGGATCCAAAACATTTTTTTTGGGACACCGAAGTCCCATCTGTCCTTCTGTTCCGCTGCATCTGTAATGAAACCGGGCAGCTCTGCAACGTGCACCCTATTTTTGATGTAAGCACTTTTTTGTTTTGTTTTTTTGTTATATTTTACATCCCCTACCCCTGTTTGCAGTGGCGGAACACGCCAGCTGCATTAAGTGGGCCATTTATACGATGGGGGCAATTCATCTTACAAAGCCATCTTATTAGACTGTCACTTACACAGTATGAACAGTGCCTTCAAAACACCCCAAGGGATTTATCTGTTATTTTACTGCGAGAGAAAGAAAACAACGCCTAATTGGACTGAGTCATCTCATCTTCTTCTGCGGGATCGAAACAAAAGATAGGGAAAAAAAAAATAAAAAAAGAAATTCGAACTCCGAGTGGGAAGACGTTTGGCGCAGCTGCAGCGCTTCGAACCGCCATCTCTTAAAAAAAAAAAAGGAAAAAAAAAAAAAAGGGGGCATCGGTGTGTAAATGTTGGGGCCGTGCAGATGGATTGACAGGGCAACAGACAGTAAGGAGCAACGGACGGAGAGGAAGAGGAGGAGGGGGAGGAAAAGGAGGAGGAGGAGTGATTGCCTGTCTGTGCCGTGAGGAAAGTAATCTCAGAGCAATCAAGAGGTGGGGGCGGCCGGCGGCGCGGCGGTTTGCCTTTCTAAAACCACAGGCAGGTGGAGGAAAATCATTAGGCGTCGCTCCTGACCCCATAGGTCACTTTTATTGGACAACCACTGTGTTTTGTATTAGACCCACGCTGCCGGAGACAGACCGGCAACGGCACACAACTAACAAACTCACTAAGTAACACCACGGTGGACGAATGACATCAGTCGTTCTTTTTTTTTTTTAGCAACGCTCGCATCTGCACTTTTTCAAGGCATTTGGCCCGTCGGTTGTTCCTAAGCGACGACCGACTACGATGTCACCCACCGGTTTGTGAACCGCAGCTTTAAAGCCTCGAGTTCGATAGTCGCCATCTTGATGTTTTGGAGCCAGAAGTGACCATGTTCGGACGAGCTGGGGGAGGAGCGGGCAGAACACCTGACTCCATTTGATTGGGAACCATTCGTGGCGGAAACTTGGCTGCACCACAGGCCTGTCAATCAAACATGCCGCTTTTTGAGGCCTAACATCAAATGAATGACGTGATTATTTTCAGAAAACTCCTAAGAAGGAGTGACTACAGCTAATAACACCATTATGACTTGTGGATAAAAAGATATTGACTTTGTATTTCATAGGAAAAGTTGAATGGGAGTCTAAGGAGCCGGAACCAGAACCACTAGAGGCGCTCGCTGGTACTGCAATGGTGTCACTTGTCAGACCCGGAAGCTACGTCCACTTTTATATACAGCCCACGGTGATATTTGTAGATTGAGGCTACCTCGGCGTCTTCTGTCTTGTCACGTCATTTTGGACTCCGTGATGTTGAAGATCAGGACTTCACTCGCATACTCGCAAAATACAAGATACATAAAATACTGAAGGTGACGGGGGTGACGTTCCCTCACGCCTACAGCCGCTTACAGCTCTCCCCGAGTTCCAGCTCTTCGATGTCACGCAAACACGTAGCATTTCCTTACGCACTGAAAATAGTAAATGTACACGTGGAAGTACTCGGTTTGAAATCAATATTCCCGTCATAAACGGTGCTCCTAAACGTCTTTGCACGCTGCTTATATTTTACATTTTGCAGCGCGTGCACTCGAACTGGGGACCGGTCCATCTGTCGCAGGACTCTCTGCAGACACTTCTTTTAGACTTTCGGCTCGGTGTCGCGGTTAAACGGCTAAAACTTTTGCACACTGCTGCTGACAGATATTCGCTGCCTCCGGGGAAAAAACGTGCACGTCGAAAGGGGGACACGGGGGGCCAAGTTGGTATCCAGCAGCGTCCCTTTAGTGCTGCCATTTCTGATCGACGGTGAGGCTTTTATCTCTCCCCTAGAGTCGGTCTAAATAAAAAAGAAAAAAAGAAAGCGGGCCTTTGGTTCACCTTTAGTATTTTTTTTTTTTTCTGCCTGAGTGCAGGAGACTCTGCAGGGGAAGCTGCGTCGGGATTCAATCCTCGACCGTTGGGGGGGCCAGGTAGCCACAGAGATGGGAAATTAACCACTCGACAATCTGGGCACTAATAGATGTCAAAGTGTGTGTGTGTGTGTGGTGTGTGTGTGTGTGTGTGTGTGTGTGTGTGGCTCTCGAGAAGAGGAACCTGCCAAGTTGTTGCACACTGATCTAAGGATGTTAAAAGGGTAATAGGGGTTGATAGCCCGCCTGTTAAAACCTTTAACGACTAGTGCGATATTGGTTCCTGTGTTAAGACTTCCACAAAGACGCTCTCCTCCGTTTCATCCTTCAACACCCGACCCAACATGTCCGCACGCTTTCACAGGCAACACCCAGGTCACGGGCTTTTCTTAGACTCTGCTAGTCAGGCAATTTTTTTTTTTTTTTTTTTTTTTAAAAGCTCCTCATATTGCACACGATGTAATTAGTTCTTTGTAATTAGCGCAATTTATTGCTTTGCGTATCCCTTTGAGACGCGAGTACTTGAACACAGAGGTCTTAATTTGCAATATTAGACACTGTGTAATTGGGAATTTGTTTTCTGGCGTCCCCCGGAGATTCTCAGACGTGTACACAGATAACCGGAGTGGACGGGGGGGGGGGGGGGCGAAAAGAGAGCAGGTTGGGTTTCAAGGATGAGTTGGTGCACTGAGGGGAACTTGTGCCTTTTTTAAGTAATTAGACCTCCGGTCCACTTTATTGAAAAAAAAAAAGAAAACAAGGCAGGCAGTCAGAGGCTCATCAGTCGCCTGCCGGACAGCGAGGGGATTTTCGGGTGCTCCGAGGACCTCGGCGGCGATTCGGGAGGTTTTACTCGATATGTGCCGCAGAAATAGGCAATATCTCCAAGTAGATACTAATAAGAAGTAAGAATAATACCGCCCTGCCCCATATGGAATGAGGTATAGTCCCTTATTGGTTTGAAGTGATGATATTAAACAGTATTATATGGGCAGGTGACAATGCGGCACCAGCCAATTTCCCTAGATATGAAAAGGAGAAGATTGCAGGTGGGATTACCCTGTGTGCGGTCAGGGGGGAGGCAGCTGCCGCCAGCGTCGTCGTCGCCTCTCTCTCCCGCTGATTGTTTGCCTCCGAGCCGCCGCTTGTCCTCTTCCTCTGCTTCTCCCACTTTCTGTTTGTCTTTCGGAGGCTCATCCTCCTCCTCCTCCTCCTCCTCGCTCTGTTTGCCTTCGCCTGATTTCCGAGGCCGGGCTTCTCCTCCTCCTCCTCCTCCTCCTTCTCCTCCTCCCCGGCTGAGCTCTGGCTCGCCGTCAGAGCCGGAGAGGACGACGGGCGCCCGGTCCCTCTCGGTCGCAGCGGGTCGCCGAGGCCTGGGTGGATCTGAGCCAGCAGAGGGAGAGGAAGGGGGAAAGATTTACTCTGTTGGCTCAGTTGCACTGTGTAATCAGACTTTGAAGAGTTTCATTCCCCGAGCGAGATATCCATCATCTGAAGAGTGTGACAGTGTGACAAAATGACTGCTGACATGAAAGTAAAACTCAATATGGCTCATTAGTGGAGTTATTAGTTCACGTAAGTCCTTCACTGACAAGAACTTAACAGACTTCAGCAGGGACGTTCAGGAACGTCTCTTTTAAGGGTGTACATTTTTACAAAGATGAACTCACAGTTGGAGGATTTCTGTCTTGCGTTGTGTCCCAAATTGCGTACTTGTGTACTGAGCGCATCGGTGTGTTCACACTGTCAAGTACAGAAAGACGCAGTGTGCCACACGAACCAGGATGATGCACTCAAAACGGTCCACGGGAAGAAGCGTGAAGCCGTGGACACTTTCCACCCTAAACGGTCGCCATCTCGGATGCGTACAGGAAGGGGCGGGGCCCCTGACGTAAAGGATTTTCAAATTAAGGCGTCGGAGGAAGCCGCAGCTGTTCCTGAACGCAGCGCAAAGAGAAGAAGCCATCAGTGTGTTCACTGAGTGTGTTAAAGCAGAGGGCAGGAAGAACACACTGATTTCTGGGTAAAATAATGAAAGCTGCAGATATTTTGGCGGGTTCGCGCGCCGGGGTGATTTAACGACACCGTGCACTTTGAAACAACGCCACTCTGTCCAAACTACCTGCGCTGCACCAGTAAGAGTCCCGACATGTACGAGCCCCCGGTTGCCGGTGCACTTGGGGATGTACGTCAGCAGCACATCAGCTGCGACGCAGAAAGCTGCGCGCCAGACCTGTCTCCATCTTTTCAGCAGCTCCTGGATCAAACTGCCAATATCTGTCGCCGAGAGACTGAATTATCTTTGCGTCACATTGTTTTGTTAATCGCCCGCGTCACGCGCAATCAAACCTAAATGAAATAATTGTCGCCGCATCTGTGCCGCGCTTCATCCGGGCGCTCCTCGAAACAGCTGACGACGGCTGAATGCCAACGCCGGAACGGGGCTTATTTTAAGAGCGGCTATCAAACCTGTTTTGCGGCTCAACCGTTCATGCGATTTCCATTCATGCAGAATGTTGTAATTCTGTGAAGGTCAAGCAGAAATTTTTTAAGACAGAAAAATGTTAATGAATGCAGGGATTAGGCCTCCGCCATTCACAAACTTCACGCTATTTTTTATTATTTTTACTTTCCGTGCTGATGGTCATTATCAAGGTAGAATTAACAGACAGATTAGCTGCTTCAAGAAAAGAGCCGTATTATTTATGACCGAACGGAAATGTCACAGTCGCAGCTGAACTTCGTCTTCTTCTTTCCAAAAAAAAAAAGAAAAAAAAAGAAAAAGTGCCGCACGATTCCCATTCCCGACATTTCCGAGTTAAATTTAAATCACATTCTTTCACAATATTTGCTGAACTTGAGTTGCGAAATCTAACAAGACAGTAAGTTGTGACACTCGGGGACGAGGGGGTCTAATTAGCGATCCCGCCTCTCCGCCGCTCGTTTCTTCAAAAGGCCAGCCTCGAAGTCGGCTCCCTCAAATGTCACGCGAGTCTCCGGGCTCCTGGCCCCGCCGCTGCCCCCCCCCCCCCTCCCCACGCCCGTCCCCTCCCTCTCGCTAACAAGCCCGAGCGAGGCCGCGGAGAGACGGCTCAATTTGTGTTAAGTTGTCCCCGCCGAGGAAGATGTTAACGGGGGGAATCCTGCAATGGCCGCGCCGCGACTTTACCAGTCAAACCCCTTGTTTTCCCGCCCAACACGGCCCCATTACGTCTGTGGCGGCTCGATAACGTTCCCGAACCGAGGCTCGAGTCTAGACGGGGGAAAAAAAAAAGAAGCATGTGATCTTACACGAACAGAAACTGCTGCAGCTTTAGACACAGAAGTATCAAAGAAAAGATAAGTCCTCATAAATACGGTTTAAATCAAACTGTTAAAGACTCGACCGGACTTTGTTGTTAAATGCCACAGATCAGTATGAAAAAGATGCAGACGGGGATAGAGTGCTCGCTGAGAGGTGTAGAGAGCCAGGAGATAACCAAATTGCCCTCTTCCTGTGTACATCTCTCACAGTAGGTGCTGAGAGACAAATTGCTGGTCTACCGGTGAAAGAGCTGAAGGACTGAACCCTGCCCACGCTCTTGGCCTAAAAAAAAAAAAAAAAAAAAGAAGAAGAGGCTGCAAACGAAGGAACTCAACTGATTCAACTCGAGAAAAAAATAAAATAACAAAATGGTCCAGCCGAAGATGTCTGGTTGTTTACGGCCGCTAAAACACTCGCAGGGAAGAGTTCACCTGAGATGACGAACCCTGTCACAGGAAGGAGGTAATAATCCAGGACAGTTTGATTAAAAACAGACCCGCCTCACCGACAGTGGAGCACTACTGGGATTCAATTCGTGTCCAATTAAAATAACCTGGAATTAAGAAAGCCCCCCCCCCCCCCCCCCCCCCCCATCCCCCAGTCGCACTGGAGATCATTTTCAGAGATAAATATGACAAGCGATGGCCACCATGCCCGCTTTTATCACATCCACAGAGAAGAAGACTGGACATTATACAGAAAGCAGACATTCACGCAACTGTTTTCAACAAATTAAAATGACACTGAGGTGCTAATCGCTCCGCCAAACTGTAATTGTTGTCCAACTAGAGCTCAGATCAATAGCCACGCGCGGGACTGTTGTAGGAGCTGCAAGAGCGATACCAAGTAAACCGAGGGTTTGAAAAGATGTTGTGCCTGTTTTAGCCTTTTCGAAACAAAAAGTGTTAATTGCAAGGCGAAGGCGAATAACATTAGATTTAACAAAAAAAATGCATCGCAGTACAATATTAGTTTAACATGACGCAAGCAGCTCTGTTCTGAAAACGTGACAATTTGTCACGGTGAACTGAAGCTGAACAGCGCAAATTAAATCTCCATGTTTCTCCGAACTACACAGGGTTATGTCCAAACAAAGATGAACTGGGGCGCTCTAATTGTAGCATTACCCTTATTATTTTAGTATCATATCATGTGGCAGACCTTCATTTATTTATTATTCAAGAACATTTTAGAGGATTCTCACTTCCAATAAGTGTCAGCTAAGTTGCTATCTTAGCTGACAAAACCAACAGCCCAAAATAAGAAATTGATTTTGTTCAAAACGGTGTGAAATTAAAGACCATTTGTTTTGAAAATGAATATTTTGGTGTTAAATCGACCGTTTAACGTGGCGAACGTAGCGACAGCTTTTGTTTACAGCGGTGTCAAAATTGAAGATTCATTGTTTCAAAAATCAATATCATTAGTGGCAGATGTCACGACGGTCGCTGTGGGAACACGCAGCTCGTACTGAACGCCGTTTCTACCGTTTCCCGCAAAAGCATCAACGCTCGTCAGATAAAAATCTGTCTTGTCCTTCTCATTTTGTGCATCTCGTTTCCTTCTGGTGCAAACGCCTCACGGTGAAAACAGACCCACATCTTTCTGCCTGCTGACTTTTTCTTCCTTCTGCAGGTGCTGGTTTGTTTCTTCTTCGCCACACTGTGAAAAATCCAGCCCAAAAAAATTTCAGAGGGTACTTTTCTTCCTGTGCTTTAAATACGAAGCCCTGATGTCCTTGTGTGATGTGTTTGTGATTCACAGACGAGCGTCCCACCTTTTCTTTATCGTCATTGTGAGAAACTGTTGCCCTTGAGGGGGGGGGGGAATAACATTTCTCATGTCATACCACGGGCTCCGACCTGATTATTTTCTTACGTTTCCGAGAGCTGAGGACCGCGGTGCCAAGTTGAGAGATATCTCCATAAATACAGTTGTTATTTTCCGGCACAGTCTGTCATTTACAAATTTAGCAGGTTGTTAAATTCCCTGTCTAGCGAGCTGACACAGCCTGCTGCTGTGAATGCCGAGTGGCGCTTGTGAGGAAGAAGAGAGTGTGATTGCTGAATAGTTATCAAGCATCTGCTGCAGCTGAGCATGAAATGGGGGGTGAATTTTGTTTAAAAAAAGAATAAAAAAAAAAAAATGTGTGCGTGTGGGTGAGTGTGTGGGTGAGTGTTTTTATGCTGCTGAAAAGCAGAGGTGCTGCTTGTTTGTACTGTGTGTGTTTTAAAGAGCAGCAGCTTCACTTCCAGCGGACCGAGCCGCAAACAGTCCTTCAGCGCTGCCAATATTTACTGTACACTTACACTCAGTATGGATCCTGCATGAAACACAGAGACTCCGGAGGTATCGATACAGTGGCAGCGTTGTTTTGTTTTTTTAAAAAGACGTGAGAAATTGGATTAAAATCCCTGGTACACCGCATATGCGTTTATGACTGAAATAATTACCGCATTGACAGATTCTCGGTCACAGATTTTTTTTTTTTTTTTTTCGTGGTGTATCATCTTGTTTTTTTTTTTAGGGAGTTATCGGTTCCCTATTTTTCGCCGCGCTTCAACCTTTCCTACATAACTCCCTCTATAACCCATAAATTACAATGGATTAAACAAAGCACGCGAAACACGCGCACCGTTGAACTGCGGCTCAGTTTTAAGGTTGTTTACCCGCAACTTTACACACAATAGTAAATAATGTAACTCAGATATTTGAATCACCATCATAAAGTCAGTGATATAATCCTGCTTACACAACTGTTACGTCACGTAAAGATAGTGTTATCGTCCAATTTCAGCCACAAACCTTTTGAAACTTTTAGAACGTGTTGCAGCTATTCCAAAGTTAATCAAGTGCATTATGTAAACAGATGGTGAAATCTGTGTTCATTGAAGCAATCATGACTGGGATTTTATTTCACTTTACGGCTTTTGTATTAATGACTCATCTTCACCCTCTTGTTGGTCTGATATTCAGTGTTAAAATGCAGCACGAAGACCGTCACCCGCATTAATGAAAGCATCAAGCCGGTGCCGCCTCAGTGTCACCGCCGGTGAACCGCACCTCACACCTGAGTTTTGCGAGGTTTTTATTTTTTTATAGTCATCTCTCAGCCGATCTGATGCATCTCAGACATTTAAAGAGCGCGGACCTGCAGTCTGCCAGGTCATAACGACTTCCCTCCCCTCTCCTTTTGCGAGATACAATCATAGGCTGTCAGAGATATCAGCCGGAGCCGGCTCAACTTTTTCTCCCCCAAGTTTGTGCGAGACGTTGTGCGCTCTCTCTCTCTCTCTCTCTCTCGGCTTGACAGGTGAGAATTATACTGCGTCCTTGTCATCTGCAGAGAGAGAGAGAGAGAGAGAGAGAGAGGCAGACGATATTCTGAGCAGTGCTATTTCAGACTCTGGCAAGCTTGCCTCCATCTCCCGCTATCACCCATCTCCATCTGGTGAAATCTGTAATGCTGTTCAAAAGTATTATGTCAACAGGCTGCTACGATTGATATTGACGGGAAGGAAAATAAAGCGGTGAATGGATTTCGGCTTCAGGTGCTCCCGTTTTCAAAGCGCGACACGATGTTGTTGTTTTTTTTTTCATGAAAATCAGCGAAATTAAGTTTGTGAATTTCAAAAAAAGGCACAAAGAGCAGGTAATTGGTTGTTACCGGTGGTGCGATCGTACCTGAGGCGGCAGCAGAGGAGGCGCGCGGGAACTCGCACATCTCGCAGTTAGGCAACAGGCCGCTGTTGGAGTAGGTGCAGGACACGCAGCTCCACGTCGAGCCGGGTTCGGGCTCCGACAGCTTCCGCGGGGTCACGAGGGAGGCGCCGGACGAGCTCCGCCTCCCCCCGAGTCGGGACCTCGGGCTCGGGCCGGGCCGCGGCGTCCGCATCCGCCTCAGCTGCGGGGAGAAGTCCACGTCGGGCGCGACGGGGCTTCGAGAGACGGACTTCTCAGTGTTCTCCTCGCCGCCCGCCGGTGCGGCGTCCGTCTCCGGGGAGACGAGGGGAGCCGTTTCTTCCTCCTCTGTTCTCTTCCTCTTCTTCTCCTTGCCGGCGCTCGGGGAGAAGAAGGAACGGATGTCGTGCTGCTTCTCTCTTTCAAACTTAAGAAAAAAAAAGATGCAAGTTAGTTTTGTGTCTCCAAGGCGGAGAGTTTTCAATCCACCTGTAAAGCGACATAGAATCCATAACACCGATCACAAAGCGGGCATTTTTAACCTTTGAGAGTTCATTACTGTGTTACCAGGATACAAAGGTCTGAGCTGCTTGTATCCTGGTAACACAGTAATGAAAACTACCTGATGACTAAAGTAATTGGATCAGAAAAGTCTTCAAGTTCTTCAAAAGTTCAAAACTAATATAAAAATTTTTTTTTTGAAGTATTCATAAGTAGAAATATAACCCGGATCATACATTTTCTCTTCATGCCATCCCAGTCTATTAAATAATGGCGTCGTGTCTTCATTCAGTCAATCACAACATCACAAAAACCTACTGACGCATAATTACAGTTAACTTTTGCACCATCACCCATTAAAAACGTGGAAATATTTGTTTCTTTTCCACGTTCGCTAATCGCGGTGAACCTTTCACGCTCCCGTGTAGCTCCACAAATCACACAACACATTTTCAGATTCACAGATCTGCACCTACCGTTTCACAAGTCTCCACACACATTTGCAAATAATATTGCCGCAACAAAAACCCCCATATGAAGGACATTATTAACCTCCGCTCAGCCTTTAACTTTCTTCCTTCTTTTATCAAAACTTCCACAGATAGAAACAAACCAAACAATCAGCGCACGACTTTATATGAAATGAGGCTCTTATTTTGAAAAGCTTCTATGTTTTTTGTTAGTTTTTTTTTTACCCATTGGCTTATAATTGCTGTTATTTGCTTGGGGATCTCCATTTGAGTTCATCTAAAGGAAGTAAAACATCCTCCACGCGACTCACGTGGCTGAAGAACACGTCGTCTTTCCCGCCTCCCGCTTTCTCCTCCGCCGGCAGCACCAGCTCGCTCGGCGTCCAGGCGTCGGCGAAGTTGAGGAACTCCCACTTTTCCTTCTCGCCCTCGTCGGCCTCCAGGTACTCCTTCCTGCCGTTCAGAGTGCTGCCGGTCACGGTTTCCTGAAGGACACGGCACATTCACATCCAACTCTACACCCGTCTTCTTCTTTTTTTTTCCTGTACGATGATGTACCACGGACAGATTGAAAATGTTTTAGTGGAATCGCTTTAATGACTAATCTTGACAGCTGGGATCATTAACGTAAATCCCCAAAGTCTGTTCTCACATGCAAATCAACTTCCTGACAGACAGCGTAGAAGGAAATATTCTTCAGAGTCGACGTTAGTATTTAAAGTCCTCCTCTTCAAAATGTTTCAGATTTGGAGGTCGTTTTCGCACCTATCTGCCGAAAGGAAAGATATTTACAATACCTCAGTTTAACATGTACGGTAATACTTTTGTGACACCGAAACTTGTTTGGAAGTCAACTTTTCACACCTGAATTCAATCATTTACCTTCAAACCTTCAAAATAGCAGAACGGGTCGGGTTTTGATGCCACTCAGAAGTTTCCCAGCGACTTATCATTCAAGTGAAATATGACGTCAATGAGCGCTCGAGCGGCTTTGCATTAATCTCTCCCGGGGGTGCCGCCCCGACGTCACCCCTCCGTACCTTCCTGTTGAGCATGGACCACATGACGGTGTCAAAGGTGCCCTTGGCGATGAGGTAGTGCACGTTGACGGAGGACGTCTGCCCGATGCGGTGGGCGCGGTCCTCTGCCTGCTTGACGTGGCCCGGGTTCCAGTAGAGCTCGGCGAACACCACGTGGCTGGCAGCGGTGAAGGTCAGACCCTGGAGAGGACACACACACACACACACACACACACACACACACACACACACACACACACACACACACATTAATATTAGTGAAATCACAGCAAAAAAAAAATCGCTCACATGGAACTGGCAATCCAACATTCAATGAAATTGAATTTGGTGAAATCCCTTTTAATAACAGAATATTATCAACTAATTGCCATACAAGTGCTTGAAGCACCCACTTCTATTCATTGGAATGCATAACATCTGCACATACCAGATCACTCGGTATAATTCATGTCAATGAGTTAATTAGGTTTATTATTAAGAGCGCATCGCGGTTTCAACATGTGTTTTTACTTGCACAAATCTTCACTGTGATTCACTTCCACCAGAAACACTCATCGACTGTGTTTCCTGGTTTGTTTGTATATTATATATATAGATATATACTGTACTGTATATATATATATATATATATATATATATATATATATATATGTTGACTGTGTTTCTTGGTTTGTTGTATATAATATATATAGATATATAATGTACTGTATATACTGTGCATTTTATATTTATATTTTTTATTGCTATTTACTGCTATTTTATTTTATTGCTTTTCTATTATTATATTATTCTATTCTATTCTATTATTTTATTCTATTGTTTCTATTATTGTCTTATTGCTCCTGTATGTATGCTGCTGTAGCGAAAAAATTTCCCCTCGGGGATTAATAAAGTAAATACCTACCTACCTACCTACCTTATCCTGTTTATTGTTGTATTACAGCAGTTTTTCCCTTTTTATTCCCTAAAATGGTCAACAGGAGCGGCGCGAGACATATGTCCATATGTCCGTCAAATATAAATATGTGTTGAGTGCTGTGTGTTTTGGTGCATTTACAGCGCGTACCTGACCCGCTGCCTGGATGCTGAGGATGGCCACTCGGGTTTCCGGGTCGCTCTGGAACTTGCGGACCAGCTGCATTCGTTCCGATGACGGCACGCTGCCGTCGATTCGGATGTAGCCGGCCTGTCGGGACGACAGGGGGGAATTCAACAAATAAATAAATAATCCACAATGGGTAAAATGATCACGTGCAACGTGAAAGGGATCAAAAAACAATAACGAACCCTCCGAGAATTATCACTCATTTCTCGAGTTCCTCTCAGATTTATGAAACTTCTTTGTGTCTTTTAGCGCATTGTTTTGTTTTTCTGGTCTTATCAGATTGCTACTTCCTAGTGTAGCAATTAGCACCCAAAGGCCACATGTTGAATATTTCAACATAGAACAGAGCTAAAACAAATAAAAATGAAATTAAAAAAAGAGTCAAATGTAAAGATGTGTTTACTACGCGGGCACAAACACAACTCCAACATCTCGAACATGTTAGTCGCTTGGCTTTGTAAGGTGTATTCATTCAGCAGCTGCTGCTTCGTTCATTAAACCTGAACTTGAACTTGACATTCACCGCGGTGTTAATGCGCGGCGGCGGCCGCCGCACTCTTTTGATTGGGGTCCGTCGGCCCCGCGGAGCGGCACAGCGGCGGGAGAGTTTCGCTCGTACTGCGCCGCTCCCGCGTGCGGACGGACCCGTACGACCGCACGAATATGAAGGTGAACCTCGCCGGGAGAGAACACACGCAGCTCTGCTTTGACTTGGGTTTAAAAAAAAAAAAAAAAAAAAAAAAATTAAGGTCAAACAAACGTGCTCTCGAACGCCTCAACCTTCGCAAATCAAGCTGCGATTTCGACGGGGTTTCTTTTCGTTGTTGTTGTTGTTGTTTATCTCTTGATTTAGGGCACCGCACTTATTCATTTGGTGAACTGTATTAAAACAAACCCTCCCAATCGGTTCGTCGCCAGGTGAGGAGCGTGCGGAGCGCGAGGAGCGGCGACGGCGTCGTAATTGGAGCGCGGCCGCTCGCCTCTGCCAAGCGCCTCAACACGGCGCGTTCGCCCGTTGTTTTTCTTTTTTTAGCTCGTCTGTTAATTGGTGAGTGCGAACGCGGCGCGGAGCGAGCGTCTCGACGAGGAATGTGTTATCACACGTCTCACCGCGACTTTTTGCATTCCACTGACAGCTCCTCGACCCCTGCGACACGCGCGCACGCACGCACGCACGCACACACACACACACACACACACACACACACACACACACACACACACTTGAACTCCTTCGCAGGTTGCCGAGCAGAGAGACACGAGTTGAGGAAAAACTTACTTGGTAAAATAAAGTTTACTTTCCGAGTGAGAACGAGAGGAGTTCTCTTCCGTCACTATTACATAACTAGTTTTTAAAAATTTTTTTTATTATGTTTCATAATAAAACGTGTTAATTATCTAAATATTGTGCCCATATTAAAGTGTGCATTTAAATTAAGCTTACAGGCGGATGATTCGAGTAACCGGTGACTGCTAACATCTGCTGTGTCCGCGGCCGACTCGTGGGCTCGCAGCTCGCTACCCTGTCGGAGGGAATCACAGCTATGACGGAGATTTGACTTGCAAACACGGTGGGACTATGAATGGAGGAATGAAACTTTAAGCGCAGGGCCAATTACTTGTGGGAGGAGTGAAATATGAATACATTCGGCACATTTAACGCTTCCAGGTTCCTCTTAATGGGCAGTTACAGCCGGGGGGGTGGAGGGGGGGTGGAGGGGGGGACTCTGAGCCTTTAAGTGGAAATGACAGGAATGAACGTTTGTGGCAAACTGAAATATCGGTGAAATAGGGTTCACTCTTGTTGCAAAGCGACTGAACACAAATTTCAGTTCATTTTTAAACCACGTTAGAGCAGCTCAGTGCACGGGGAGCTGGATTTGAACACAACAAGAAAGAAAACGAACAGCGGCAGGATTTTAAACTGACGACTGTTCACTCACGATCAAATCTAACAAAGTACAGACGGTAAAATACATACGTATAGGGCATCTGAAATTCGATTTCAATTCTGTGAATGCAAATAAAAAGATAACTTTCGGGGAACCAGCTGACTTTGAGGATTTAAGTGAAATATTTTTTAATTTTTTTACTTCAAACGCTGCGCTACGGATCACTACAGATATGACCAACAGGGTCAAAGTTCAAGGGCGTATTTTTAAGACAAAGTCGTACGTCCCGATTGCGTACATACCGCACCCGACAGCGGGTACTTTGTAAAAGGAGCCGCAGTGCGTACTGAAAGTTAAAAAAAAAAAAGTATGCGATTTGAAACGCAGCTTGTGGGCAGTGACGTCTTTCAACGGCCAATCAGCTCGCAGTAAAGTCAGCAGGTCACGTCTGCTCCAAACTGTCAGCAGAGGTTTTGGATGAAAAAAGAAAAAGAAAAAGGAGAGGATGAACCTCTACAGAGAGTCGTTGCCGTGGAGATGTGACACCGTCTCGTCCGGTCGTTTTGTCGTTTCAGTTCATCTTGTCATGAACCTTTGGTTTGAACTGAGGCTCAGCTGCTACAACATACTCCCGCCAAGTTACCATAAGATGTAATGGCTGCGTAGCTGACACTCAGCCAAACAATCCTACGTCACTTAGCAACCGATACCACACGTTCTGACACGCGTTCAAGAACTGATGAGGGACACAAATTTAGATCGGACGTACAAACAGGTGGTTGTGACTCAGGAACACGGGTGATAATATAAAGTGCATACTCTACTCCCGTAATGGCATCAATGTGCATTAGAGCTGCATGAATTAGCCGATTCATTGATTAAGTGAAGAAAGAAGAAAATAAATCATTTTTTAATAAAAACAAGCTCAAATTCTCAGATTCCAGCTTCTTCAATGTGACTATTTTCTGGTTGTTTTAGGCCGTGGACTGTTTATCGGGACAAACCGAGACGTCTCACCATTTCTAACGCCCCTTAAATGTGCCTCCACAGATGTCCATCAACAGATAAACGTGTCCCTGTAATCAGAGGGGTAGCCTTGTGCTCAAAGCGGAAGGGGCGGGGCTTACGAAGACACACCCAGATGTGTGTGTGTGTGTGTGTGTGTGTGTGTGTGCGCGTGCGCGACGGTGGTTCGGGGTGACCGGGGTCGTGCGCGTGCTCCGTTCCTGAGCTCCGAGGAGGCCGGCGAGAGTGGAAGCGGCACGTGCGATGTGGAACAGCCTGTCCTTGTTGGAGGTGAAAAAAAAAAAAAAAAAAAAAGCGACATTATTTCCTTTGTGAACTTCTGCTTTAAAACACGAGCCAGCGGTCTGTTTGGAATTTTAAGTGCTAGCGACCGCGGCGCCGCTTTCCAGTGCGTTTCAGAAGATCCGGTCGCCCGCGGACGGCCCGAGGTTACCTTGGCCTCGACGACGGCCTCGGTGCAGGCCTGCAGCATGGTGAGGTGGTGGGCGAACACCAGGAACTTCAGCTGCTCTGCCTCCAGCATCATCTTAATGTAGTCCTTCACAGCTCCCGCCTGGACGGACACACACACACACACACACAGAAATAGACACAGATCAAAGCGAGCTACCGAATCCATCACCGCGCCGCTACGACCACACGCACACAGGAACCGGCTAGATCAGTGGAGAAGTCAATTAATCACAGCGGCATCCTTTCTGCGTGATCGATTCTCTATTGAACGGCGGGGATCCAGACTTTTAAAAAGGAGAGAGCGCGCAGAGCGGCCGGGGCGCATTTGTCAGCTCGCAGATACCGAGAGCAAATCAATAGCTCGCAACTCGGCGGTATGATCGGTGTGTGTGCGCGCTCTTTCTTTTGTTGATTCTGGTGACACCGCACGCCAGAAAATTCACCTCCTCGTCCAAGAAGGCTTTATTTCTCGGTCGGATTCGCTTTCGAAGCTACGATCCGCCACGGTTGCGACCAAAAACGCTCGAAACTAATTTTAACGTGCAGCAAAATGTAACCACTCCCTTTGTTTTCATAAGATGGCGTCAATGTGAAGACCGCGCTTTCCGCCGTTCCCGGTTTATTCGGCGACGAGAAAAACAGGAGCGGAGAGTTATTTTTGCTACTGTGGCGAGTTTTGTCTGAAAAGTTGCACTTTACGCCGTAATACTTTCAGCGCTGCTTCTGCTGACGCCTTTTTTTTTTTTTTTTTGTGGAAAAATTGCCGGAATTTTTGAAAACTTGCACGATATTGGGCGAGATTGCTTGAATTTGCGTTAATTACTGTGATTGCGGGATGTCCTGGAGGAACTGTGTAATGTAGCCATCAGGGTGAGAGGCTGATATTTTCGGAGGCGATATGCGACAGACTTGCACACGCTGCTAAAAAAAAAAAAAAAGGAGTATCAGGCTGCTTCCCTGTCAAAGTGACAGCTGCTGACCAAAATTAATGCAGTAAAGTAATGCAAGTAAAAGTTCTCAGCTTTTCCACTCTGGAGGTATTTACTTGTGTTTTTTTTTTTTTTTTTTGTACCTGTTAGTCATGTTTCATTTATGAAGTCAGATGGTAAGAAACGCCTTAAAACCATCACAGCCCAAATGTGACGGACTCGTGTTTCTGCTGAAGCCTCCGACCTTGATTGACAGCGTGAATCTGACGGAGCGTGTTGGCTGTGCCCCGCAGGTATCCGCGGCTATCGTTTCGCCGCCCGGCGATCACGCTGCGATGGCTGCGGCCAGCTTTCCCGCCAGTTCTCGGGTGGATGTGCTGTACGAGCGTGTCATTGAGCATCCGGCTCATTTCAGAGCCCCCCTCCTCCACCCCCAAATAATAATAATAAAATTTAAAAAAAAAAACTGGCCAAAAATAGCAGCAGCGAGTGAGAAATACTGAGGTTTGATTTGAGTGAAACGGAGCTGTGACTAGACGGTTTTGGAGACAGGCCGCTTCTCTGTGGTGCGAATCCCAACCCCTGTAATATCCCCACCTCCTGCAACCTGACAACCTCTGCAGCCATCACACCTGCTCTGGTGGGAGAACCTCTGCTTTGCCTCGCTGATAATTAGCCGATGCGCCCGATAATGAATCTCTCCGCCAGGCCTGCCGACCCTGTTCTGATCTGGGGGGTCCTCATTACTGACGGCTTGGCTTCGCCGGCTTCCTACCGCTGAGTTTAATTAGTGCACAAACTTCTCGGCTGTCTGAAGCGGCCTGTTAGCTCGCTTTAAAGTCCAGCATCAGAGCTGTCCTCTCTGGGTAATTGGGAGCAGATGCTTGGCGGGTAAAGCAACAAAAATACCCCAAAGGCGTTTGGCAGCTCAGTCGCCAGGCCGACTGGCAGGCAGGCAGGCAGGCAGGCAGGCAGGGGCCACGATGCTCGTCAGAGTGACATAGATCTGTGAATCTATCCCACCCTCCCACCCCTCCCGATGATCCAAAAAAAAAAAAGACGAAAGAAAGCCTCTTTTTTTTTTTTTCTTCTTCTTCTTCTTTTTTTTTTTCTGAAGTAGAGAAAAGTGTGTCTGACTCTAAGAACCCAATAGGGGAGGAAATGAGACTGGGCAGTATCGGCTTTGAGGTGGGCGCGGGAAAGGGGGGCGGCGGGGGGGGGAGAGATGAAAGGAGGTCCGGTGTTAGGCTAAACTGAGCAGAAATCCAATCAGCAAACAACACCGAGAGCAAAAAAAAAAAAAAAAGAAAAAGAAAAGATCCAAAGCTCGGAGGCAGGCCGAGCGGGCGAGAACGGAGCGTGTCGATGATTGCATTCGCTGGTTATCTCCGGTCTTCGTTAACCTCGGGGCCGCGCTCCTCATGGCTGAGGGCGTCGGGCTAATTGAGAGGAATGCCGGCCCCTCGAACGTGGCAGAGGGATACTGTGTCTGGAAAGGATCTGTTTACACAAACCACGAGCGTAAAGGACGGAGCGGCAGCTGCCTGTTCTCTCAGCGTCGACGCGAGCGAGGCTGAAAGCGGATCAGAGGTCGGGAAGTTACATCACCGTGGAAACAGGAAATGTAAATGTGGCGTTCGATTTTTGACACTGCTGCGACCCCCGGCCGCCCCCCCTCTCGCACACCGCAACCATCCGGCCGCCTTCCCACATCGCTTATTTCTCTCATTAAAAAAAAAAAAAAAAAAAGAGTCACTTCAAACTGAGAGCCGGCGGAGTTTCCATAGCAACACCATCACAGAGATGCTATTTCAGTGCGGTGTGTAACTTTGATATAAGGTGTAATCATGCCAGGCTGGACGCAACCAAATAATACCTCAGTTATAACTCCCCTACTTTGTCTAAGTGCTTTCGCTGGCGACCATTAGGCTCTGTTACCATGGCGATGCTTCCCCATGAGATCTCACTGAGTGGTCGGCCAAACGCTCGGAGAACGATGCCGTACGTTCAATTTACTGTTTCCTGAAACATGGAAATGAGAGGAAAAGAAATAAGACTTTGTTTTGCTCCGTTTTCAGACACTTAAACTGTTCAGGATGATTTATGGACTTTTAACTGTCAGACTTCAAGAGGGTGAAAAAACCTCTGAGGATATCATGTGCTTTATATATTTTTACATATATATCTATATATAGATATCTATATAGATATCTATATAGATATATATATATATCTATATATATATAATGATTAGATCATTATAAGTAATTTACTTGCACTAATTTAAAAGAAATCCACCTTGACTTTTGCTTTCTCTCATGGAAGGTCCCGTTTGTTTCATCCAACCTCCTCCTTTTCACCCTTTCTGCTCCGTCACATGACCTTGCGAGTATCTCGGACACCCACAGCTGAGCTGCAGCCCGCAGTACGTTAGGCCGAAAGCACGAGCCTACGTTTACTCCACACACATCAACATCCCTTTGTTTCTAGTCCTTACGTGAAGCTCAGCTAAGCTAATTGCTTCTCCGGCTTTATGCTGACATGGGAGCGGTATCGATGTTGTCATCAAATTCTGTTGAACTGTTCCTTTAAACTTTTCCCTAAACCGTTCAAAGCTTTCGGACTCGAAAGAAACGACCAAATTTTCTTCACAAGAATCACCTGTTTGACCTCAAATCAGATTCAGTCTGCGCCCCACATCAGTGTCTTCAACTAATGTATAAATGCATGGCGGTCCAACTGGAAACCTGACCTGCAATACAAACCGAAGATCACGGCCGGTGGTGAAAGGATGGAATGAAAGGTACAGTGCAAATACTGTAAGATGAAAAATAGTATTAACATTAAAAATAAGTCACTAATGCGTCGTTATAGTTGTTACTGAAAGAGACGGGAATCGTAGTTTTTCGCAAGCATTCATTTATGAGGAGGTAATAGGGCTTCGACGGGGACTATTTCTTGCGGCGGATTTATACCCATGTGGTGTATCAGTGAGTATATGGCAACAGGAAGGTGTGTGTGTGTGTGTGTGTGATTGATGTCGACACTATAAGGATCTGGATACACAGAAGACCTCCAACCTCGTCCCGAATAACAAAGTCTGGGGTGAAACAACATCCGGCACCACCTGGTCTCCCGTTACCTTGGCGATCGCCGTCTGCTTGTACATCTGCGTGACCAGGCTTACGACCTCGGTGAAGGGGTTGTCGGTGGCGCCGGCGACCCCCGACCCCAGTCCCCTCGTCAGGCGCTCCCACTGCGCGACGCCGGCCGCGGCCTCCTGCGGAGCGAAAGGAGAGCGCAAAGGCACTTTACGTCTTCATCCCTCGTTCTCTACTGTTTTTGAGATATAAAGGGCAAAACAATTAATGGTGCTGCTGGGTGTCCTACTTTCCTCTGGAAAGAGGGGAGAAAGAGAAAAGAAAAACAGAGAGAGAAAAGAGAGATGGGAGAATTCCCAAGGATCCTCCTCCTCCTCCTCCTCCTCCTCCTCCTCCTCCTCCCCCTCGCCTCCGACCGGGCTGCCGTGTTAGGTGGGTCATGAGCGTCTCCCAATTATAGCCGCCTTGTGACAAGCCGGGGTCGAAGATGGAGAAGCAGCCCGGCCGCTACAATAAATCAAAAGACGCCCGGCGCTGCTCTCAAGGTGATTGGCGAGGAGTATTTAAAGGCGCGGAGAGGAATCGCAGTCGGGGGAAAAGAAGCAGCATATGCCGCCCTCCCGCTCATAAACAACACTTGTTGTAGGTTCATCATAAAAAAAAAAAATAAAAAATAAAAAAAAAAACAGGACTCCCAGGCTTCGGCACATTTTATACAACATTGCATGGAAAGCAGAATCCTGTGCTGCAGGTTTGATTCAATTCTGGTGCACCCAAAAAAAAACAAAATCAGAAAAGTACGACTTTGTCACTTTAATACATCTGAATTCAGGCTGCAGCATAAAATCTAACACTTCCTTAAAGCATATGGCAAGTTGACGGTAGGTGGAGGTGGGCCGCGCCTGATTAAGAAACAAACATACACATAATGGGGAGTGGGGAGGGGAGGGGAAGTGATAAAAATGAAGAGGAGCCTTACAAACACCACACTTCTCCGAGCAAGTTTCGCAACCGTTTCCTGAGTCGGTACAATGAGAAGATTTCTGGTGCAACATGAAAGCTTTTGCAGCATTTACCGGAGTAATTAGCATTTCAGTGGCTTCAAACCTTCGTCAAAGTCAAGGACGGCTGAATGAATAAATAGTATCATATTGCAGGAGCGAAGCGGAGCGGCTGCTTCCTTCATGTTTTTTTTCCCCCTCAGATGTTTCACTCAGCAGCACCTACGTAAACACGGCCACGGCTGTCTCTCAATGTTGGTTTTTTTTCTAATTAGAAATCGCACATTCAAGCATTTTCTTTATAATCTGCTGTGAAAAAAAAAAAAAAAAAAAAAAAACAACCCTCTCTGAGTGGCCAAGCACTCCACCCTGGATGATATTCACCAGGCTAACACTGACAAAAAGGCCAGGGCTGAAAACGCAAAGGGCAGCGGGGGCATAAAAAGTGTCTGGCTGCGGAAGATAAAAGCCATCATTAGGGAGCAAAATGAGATAGAAAGGAACGAAGCGGTGAGCGGGACACTGTACGTATCGCCGCTTAGCAAAACTACGCTTCAAAGGGCTGTTTAGATGGAAATAATGTCCGCCCGGTCTTTTTAGGTTTTATATTGTGCACAATCCCCCCCATGCTTGTGGGAAGCACAATAGCGGTGGATTCGGGTGACTGGACACTTCACACCTCCCGTTTCTCGTCTCTTGAAAAAAAAAATACAAAACAAACGTCCATTTAGCAGCGAGGATGAAGCGGCTGTCTATTCTTCTCAGCGGACAAATACCTGTTACAAAGAAAAAAAATTTAAAAGGAGGTTTATCTCTTGAAAATAATTAAAAGCAGAAAACCCCGTGCGACGGGAACAGTCGTTTTTTTTTGTCCAAAAGACAAATGAGCTGGTTTCGTCCGAGGACATCGAAGCTGCCGTTTCAGCCAACTTCAGATAAGAGAAGATGTGACGTGAACTTTTCCAACATCGACGCTCGCCGGCCTAATTGGCGCCGCGATGTTGGAACACTGACCATATTTAGCCCCCCAATTACAGCACCCTTAACATTTAGGGACAATGGGGCTAAAAAAAAAAAAAAAATCCCGCGTCATCACTTTTTCCTGAGCAACTTCCTCATTGCGTAATTAGAGCTCAGATTTCACATGCAAAAGGGCACCTGAAGAGGTGATGAACAATATTGATCTCATTCTTATGAATATTTTGCTCATATTTCAAGTCCAAGTTGTCCGTGCGAGTCTCTCTGTTCTGCTTTCTGTGGGCAACTTTCATTCAAGTAGAACCTGACACTGCAGCAGCGATTGAGAAAATAATTAGATAACGTGTCCGCACGCTGACTCGAATAAAGAGGCTTGACGGGAATTTAGATGCTAAAAATAAACCGAAAAAGCACAGCGGTCCAGGACTTGGGGATGGGAGAGGTCGAGCCGGGGTGACAGTCATGGAGATGAGTGATACAGCGGGCGGATTACAACGGACCACTGTTACAACAAATCCAGACTTTCTTATCTCGACCGGGAATAGTGGAAAAGCTGCGTGACGAAATGCGCCGAGAAAATCACAACACGTACCGGAAACTCCCACGTCCGATAAAGACGTGATTAATAACTGGGTTGTCGTGTTACACTGAATATTTCACCTGTCAGTGCTTTTCCTGTTGCGGCTGTGCATTTCCGTTCAGTTGATTTTGCGATTTCATTTAAAGTCTTCAATCCATTTTCAGTCATTCATTTGATTCATTGAGTCGAGCAGGAGGTTTCTAACCGTAGGAAAAAAAACTCAAAACTTTACATTGTACGAGACGCATCTGGATGGACGGTTGGATAAACAAGCAATCTGATGACATCACCTTGGGGAATTACAATAGGCATTTTATCATAATTGACTAACATTGTACAGACAATTCATTTATAATTATAATCAGTGAGTTAGTTAGCCCCATAAAATGTGACAACACACTTATACATCACATATTTGATAGAAATGTGTCACCCGTGTACCTTTGCAGCCTCCTTGGGCAGGTCGAAGGGGATTCGCTGGCGGATTTTGGGGGGCAGCTGACTGAGCACCTCGGCCTTGAGGCGGCGGATCATGATCTGGCTCAGCTGCCGGTGCAGCTCGTCCAGGTTGGACGCGCCGCGACAGTCCCACTGCCTGCGAGGCCCGAAATACCTGCGAGAGATTGAATGAGAGGTGAAAGCCGTGCCTGCTGACGCATTTATTTTATATATATATGTATAAACACACAAACTTCTCAACGGGAGAAACTTGCAAAGAAAACACACTTATTTACAGCAATGCCCTGAAGGAATAGTTAAACACATTTAAACATCCCCACCTGGGAGCTGCCCAGCGCTGCAGCAGCTTTCCATCGTTTACCGCTGAGCAGCTCTGCTGGAGCAGTCGGGGATCTTTTCTTTTTTTTTTTTTTTTTTTTTCTTTTTTTGCTTAAGGGCACTTCGCAGAGCAGGAAACTATTTTGTCTAATGGCCACAGCAGCAGGTTCATCACCAAAAACTTTCACAATTTATCAGCCAAATGGATTTTTTTTAGAATAGAACTGGCCCTCCACACAAAGCCTGGTTATCTGCCATGTTGGCTGCAAGTGTGGACAAACTTAACGAGACGCTGCCAAAATGTGCCGTTTCACACTTCCGTGTTTAAAAGTTGTAGCTGCTGAAGGAACGGGGTGGGGTGTGGGGAGGACCGACTCGCTCCTTCTGAAGTCACGTCTCCTTCCGCCCGGTGTGCGGATTCGAACCAGCAACTCTCTCGCTGCCAACCGGCCTTCTCTTGTCTCCACGGCGACAGCATCTGCAGTTATGAAAGGACCGATGGGGGACGACTGTGCTCAGGTGGCACCGCCTTGTGCCCCTCGTGCGTGTCTGGATAGCTTCAGTGTGTGTGTGTGTGTGTGTGTGTGTGTGTGTGTGTGTGTGTGTGGATGTGTGTGTGAACGGCATTCCCCAGCGACACAGAGCACTATTATATACTAAGTGCTGCCGTCGGCGGCGCCGGGCCCTTCCCCGGCCGACTGTGATGGACATCCAAAACAATGCATTTGATGTGTTTGTTCACACATGTAACTGATCGTCACTGGCAACTGGCAGCCGGTTGGCATTTCACGCTTTGGCTTGAGCTTGCGGTCTGGCTCTGACAACAAAACCTCAACTCAGCAGCAGCACCGCCACTCCAAAACTCAGGTGAGGGGCCCGCCTTGTCCCAACAGACACAATTAAATAGTAGGCTGAGATCCCACTGAAGCTGTGCTTATTTCCACTAAGCTGCAAATAATGAGGTGGCCACAAACTTGAGGAGTTGCACCTAAAGTGAACATTGTGGGGAAATGTGCTGACTTTGATTTTTCTGTAGTCTGAGGGAATCAATAACACACCCAACATCTGCCAGAAGGTGGTTAGCCTAGCCTAGCATCCCGAGAGTAACAAGGTAAAATAGTCCGCCAACAAGCACCTCCCTCCAACACGCTGACCATTTTTCGCTGCCTTTCAATGGGGTCGTGAAGAGTCCACCTTCACGCGCCCCTCTCGCGATGCTGATGTCCAGATGCTCTGTTGAGCTGTGACGTTTGCTGACATTTTAAAATAAACAGCGGGAGACTATTGAAGTTCATTTGTCATTGGAGGGTCAGTTCAAATATTGTAGTTTTAGTTGCGTAGAGATTTAACAACACGTTTGAGGAAAATGCATCATGTTACCTGTTCGCTTGCTTGCTAAGTTGTCAGCCTCTGCGGCGACGTCATTCTCACGGCTTAACCACCCGGCGATCTGATTGGTTCAACTGTACATTTGGATCGCGCTCAAATCAGCGTAGCGGCACATCCTGCTCACCACTAGAAGTATCACTCCGCCTTCTCAAAGGTAATACACGATTGGGATAGAATTTCATATAATATTTAATATAGTGTTGTTTTTACTCGTTATAGGTCTATTAAATGTGACCCATTTGGCAATATCGGACCTCTTTTGATCCTGATTTGTCGTTCCGAGCACCGAGCGTTTATATGTATGTATGTAAATTAGAATAGTTTGAAAGAATAAAGACATTTGTAAAGTGTTACCTGTAGTGGGCATTGCAGTATTTCTTGGCGTAGTCCGTCCAGCTTCCCAACATCTTGGGATAGAGGGCATCAATCTGCATAAAAAGCTGCAAAATGCCCAGAAAATCAAAAGTATAGAATCAAAGTAAGTCATATATACAACTAAGGTGTATTGACTAGTTAACAACATGAACTTGTTTTGATCTGCTACCATTCGCCCTTTTAAAGTTACTGCACGCGTTAATGCAAACTCAACACCCTGAAACACTTCAAATTAAACTAAATTCAGACAATCACACAATTATATACACAAATATCATCTTATTTATTATATTTGGTGTAAATTTGAACAATCTGATTGAGCAGCAGGGCGTCTTTAAGTTCCCTTTCTCAGTTTCTTGTTTTTGAGAGCTAACTTTTAAGTAGTCTCCAGCTTTTTTTGGCTTCGAAGCGGAGACTTCACCGCCGCATTAGTCAACTGTCACGAAGTGCATCTCGTGTGCGAGTGTGTATTCAAGGTCCTGCAGTCCTTCACCTAGTTTACCAGTCCTGTGTTGCGCAACTGCGTGGTAATTGGTGTCAGCAACAATTAACCGGGTCAGACCGCTGCGCAGCGCAACTAGGTGAAGCAAACAAAGCCGATTTGAAAATGTCAACGATATCGAAGACAAACCGACTCCGAGGATTCTTACAGGATAAGTGACGAGCAGCTGATTTCAGGCCGCGGTGGATGTGTGTCATTTTAGGCGGTAAAGAGTGTGTTTACATCACCGGATGCAACGAGGGCTCCCAGAGTGAGTGTGTGTGTGTGCGTGTGTGCGTGTGTGTGTGTGTGTGTGTGTGTGTGTCTGTGTGCCCTGTCAATTTTCTGTATTTGCAGCAATTTCTGAAGTAATGACAGGTAATCACCGGCGGGGCGATCTGAATAAGCAGCCGCAGTGAGGAGAGCGCCGTTCTGAATTCGGCACTTGTTCAACAGGATCTTTGCATCTCTCTCTCTCTCTCTCTCTCTCTCTCTCTCTCTCTCTCTCTCCCCCTCCTCCCCCTCACCGCCACCTCCTTCTCCTTCCTCCTCACACTGTTGATATAATAGGTGGGAGGAATGAGGGCACATCATGAACGTTGCAGCATGCCCTGAGCTGTGTGCTAACTCGATGTCAGAGCCACAGTGAGTAATGATGGCAGCAGGGAGACTGGCACAGAGGCAGGGACGGAGCTTATCAGGGCCATGCTGCAGATGATAAAATGGTATATTCAGTTTCAGATTCTCGTGGCAGAGTGAGAGAGAGAGCGAGAGAGAGATAGATGATATCTTAAAAAAAAAAAATAATAATAATCTAACCTCACCACTGCAGACAGGATGGCACTCATCTCACACACACACACAAACACACACTTTCTCGATGACAGACCGTCTCGAGATTTCTTACAAGTTGTAACTTCACTTCGTTCTGGAATTAATTAGCTGCCCGAATTTCATCAGTTAATTATCATGATCGGGTCTAGGCAATAATTAAGTTTTCCTCAGAGCAGCGTGGCAGATAGATGGCGGCGCGATCCGAGTCCTGTCCCACATAACAAACGTCAACGCAGTCAGTACAAAAGCTATGATGTCATCGCAGGATAGCTGCTCGGGGTAGTTGATTCTGTTCCCATTTTAAAGGCGAAATCTTGCAATATTCTGCATTTTTCTCGCTGTCGACAAGTCGCAGATACTGCATATGGTGTTCATTTGTACCGTAGAGCTCCTCTGTTGCCCAAAAATCATTAAAAACACATCAGTGAGCCGACGTCTTCCTTCATGAGCACGAACACGCACACTGTAGTTGAGTCAGTCCCACGAACACACCATCCTGCTGCTGTAAAACTACAAACTAGAGCAGCTGATGTGTATCAATCCGCTGCTGAAAGTAGTTCCCCAACCAACAAACTACTGTTCCTTTTTTTTTAAACATGAAAAATACATGAGGGTGACCAGTTTTTAAAGATTTACGTTTCACGAACACAGCAGAGACGTCATGTATTTTCGGTTTGGCAGTTTTCAAGTGATTTCCTGACAATAAGTAAAAAAAATTTTAAAGGGCCTCTGATCCTTTAAAAGTTCTGAAAACTTAATATCTCCCGCAGCTTCTTAGAAACAGTTCTCCTTTATTTTTCATGAGCGATTTCTCACGAGGAGGTGGGCGTGGCTAACTAAGGGAGACGTGATGTCACAAACCCCTCTGCTCCGATCAGGATAGGGCAGCATTTAGCCACACCCACACCATCTCGCCCCAAGTCTAGTCTTCCTCGCTCTATAAATAATTCCTCGAGATGTTTCATGCAAACTTTAGCATTGAGCCGGGCTTATGTAGTCATTAATATTTAATTTCACAGACAAATACAAGTTTTCAGGGGTTCGAATGTGCTTCTTTTGAGTGCGGTTGAATCAAACAGAGTTATCGAACGCGTCTTAATAAAGCACTTTGTGACATGACAAGGACGATAAAATCAACTGCATAATTTGAAAAATCCATCATTACATGAACTTATGTTACTTAATTAATTTACAAAGCCGTCGTAATGATAATTTAATCCACCCATAAACAGTAGAAGTCAGAGGTAGCGTTGCTCCGGGGGCTGAAGTATAAACTTTAAATGCTTCGGCACGAAGCTGCATCAGAGGCCCGTCATTACTGTACAGCGGAGCTCTTGTTATTGATGCCGTATTGTGAAACCGTGAAAAGAGTTTTCTATTCACATCGTGGTCTTCGTCTTGATGGAGTACGGCTGTAATCTACGGCTTCAATATAACATATATAAAGACGATATAATAAATCATTATGGAGAGGGGCGGGGGAGGGCTCGGCCGCTCTCCAAACACCGTTGTCCTGTGAACAGCCCTTATTGTGTCTAAATTCAATAGTCACCCCTCCTCCCCCCCCAACCCCGTCCCACCCCACCCTCCCTCTCTCTCTCTCTCTCCCTCCCTACCCTTCCCCATGTGCTTCTTTTTATTACTTGTCTCATTTATTGCGGTGCAGTGTCTCTTCATATCGGGCTTTGTAAATGAAGTTTTTGCAACAAAGGTTATTGAAATAAGACCACGGGATCCTGGAGGATAAGTGACGCCGGAGAGAGTTAATTGGCTTTTTGAATGTTGGATCGGAGCGTAACCTGCTCTGTGAGCAAGTTACCATGGCGATCTACCTGCGCTGCAGAGCGGAAACACCTTTGTGAGAAGCAGAAGCCGAGCCGAGCTAATCTCTCCTCAGAAGTGCGGGGCTCAGAAACCCCCAGTTTGAAATGTGTGGAGTTTTATTTTTTCTTACAGTATTTGTCCACATTCGGCTCTGCGTTTAATTTCTCATTAAAAAAAAAAATTTAATTGCAGGGTTTGAAGGAATTTTTTTTTTAAGCCCATTTCACATTGGTGAGAAAACAAAAACAGCTTACTCCACTTAAATTTGTATTCTTCTTCCCCACGAGGCGTCATTAAACTTTCATTTCATCAAATTTTATTACCTCCTCGGGTCGACCCAGGGCGGGGGTGCCGGTGAGCAGGAGGGCCCGCTTGGCGCTCTGAATGAGGGGAACCAGGATCTTGGTGCGCGCCGCATTCCTGGACTTGAGGTAATGCGATTCGTCCACCACGACCACGGCGAAGCGCTGCCTGCTCAGAGCCTCCACCAGGGGGCGCGCGTCCGTGGTGAGCAGGCCGTAACCCAGCACTGTCACCTTACTGCTGCTGATACCCCTGAAAACACAACACACACACACACACACACACACACACACACACACACACACACACGAACGAGTTTTATATTAACTCGAAATAAAAGCGTAACGAGCTGCGCATTATGACCCGTTTCTATTTTGTTATTACGACTTATTAACGTTGAAACTAACATGTACTTTCGACTATTCCTCTGCAGATGAGTTATCCTGATTAACGAAGGAATACTTTCTTTAATAAAATAATGAAAATCGATAACTACAATTTTGTGGCTGAACTACTGATTTGCGCATTTGTGAAAAATGTCTGAATCTATATCAAAGACCACAAAATAATTCTCAGTAAATCCTTTCTGTTAGATTGAACACACATTTTATGTGGTTTAGTCAACACATTTTATTTCTGTGTGCGGCATTTTCCATTTCTTTTCAGAAGCTTAACATCAGTATATATGCATATATATATATATATGTTGTATTTGTAGGTTTTTCTATAACGTCTGTGGCAATCATGAGTATGAAACCTTGACACTGAGGTTTTACATCTTATGTTTATTGTAGATCTGACTGCAGGCTTTCCGTTTCACAGCTCAGCAAAGAGCCTCAAACTCAGGGCCACTGATTCTTCTTTAGACGTAAACCTCGAATAAATCCAAATCTATACAAGTGAATAGTTTGATTTGATGAACAGTCTCAGTGATTTCCTGCCAATTTTCCACAGACGTCGCTCAAACAAGAGGAAACACTGCGTTTGTCGGGGACTATTTTCAGCGGCGGATGAATACACATTTGGCGCTTTTGGTGAATATCTAGCAGCAAAGGTGTGTATTTGGGAGTTAATAAAAAATAAACTACAGTTCCTGTGACCATTGTAATGTAGGGACATGTCATCCAGTGTGATATTAATACTGTTTGGGCGACAACAGCACAAAAATGAGCTGGTTTAGCTCACATAAACAACAGTGTCAATTTATTGTTTTGTTTTTTTATGGATTTGTTGATCTGGTGAATCTTTAGTATCACCAGATAAACTGCTCTTCAAGCAGTCACCTTTACCACTGACAAACAGAACTAAATACAGACCCAGCATCTGCTCAAGTGTTTCAGTGTTTATTTACTCGGCGACGGAGCCCTCGAGGTAAAGCAAACCAGAATATTTACAGAAAACTAGCGTCCGTGGACCGAACTGCTGCAAATGTTAAAGCACAAACTTCTCTGACATCTCCGGCGTTTACGAAACCCATTCCTGTTCTGTATTGCGATTTCTACATTCTTTCATCTACATCTCAAACACACGGCCACACGGTCACAGATAAACAAACAAACTCAGCTGCATGAAACTCAATAAGCATCTCCGAGAAATCACAAAAACATCTCCAGCATCTGCCGGGCTTTAATTCCTCACCTTCCGCCACACACACACACACACACACACACACATTTTCCTCAAGCTAAAATAAAACCTAAGGTGCTGTTCATGTTCTACAAAAGCACAAAACACCGGGAGAAGGCGCTGCATAATTTTTTCTTGCCTCCTTTCGTTCAGTCATTAACACATCCAGTTCAAGGACACGGTTTCCCCCCCCCCCCCCCCCCAGAAGGCTTTCACAACCTCTTTGCACCTCATCTGTGACGTGAGGTGGGAAGTTACAAATAGAGAAAGTTTGTTTCATTTCAAAAAGAAAAAAAAAAGGAAAACTAGGGGAAAGTTGAGAAGATAATAAAAGTAGATGTTTTTTTTAACGCCACATTAGTCCACGATGCAGAAATGCACCGCGAACCTGAATCAATGTCAACCGCTGTGAAAATGAGGCACATTTCTCCAAGACAGCATTTTTCCACTTCCTGCGCTGAAAAAAAAAAAAAAAAAAACGTGTCTCTTGTTCAATATTGCAGACGTCGCCTTGACATGATTCGTCTGTCAGCGCTGTCAAACATCGGCCCCTGCTGGCTCCTGACACCGAGGGACACTTTGAGATTAATTTATCCGCCCTCAACTTTGCTGTCTGTCACACCGCCTCACTTTTTTCACACTCTGTGACCGAGCGTGCTCACGTTTTGACATTTATTTTTTTTCCCTTTAGGTAAATTAGGAGTGCTCTGCATGAGGAGGAGTGGACGGCTGCAGAGATGGAGTTGTAGCGAGCGATATTAGACACTGATAGCAGCTTGTTAGAGAGCCAACTTCCCACTAATCGCAAATAATGACTCCAACCTTTGACTGGCGTACTGATTTGTATAGACGTCTGGAACATATTCACATTATGGCGGTCCAGAACTTGTGGGTGTTTATGTGTGCAGAACGCGTTCATATCCGCTAATCAACACGGTTAATAGTTGTTTTATGTGTAATGAATCAGAAACACATTTCAACCGGCTGATTTTAGAAATTATTATTGTTATGTATTTATTATTATTAAATCAAATGATTCATTGATTGCTTCAGAAAATGTTCAAGATCATTAACTGAAGCCACAGAATTCATATTAAATCATATACCCTGTCTAAAAATAACAAGTACCTGAGGTGTTGACCTGTGTTTTTAACCATCTACAGTTGCACTCAGCTGTATGAAAATCTGCATATTTCCTTCAAACTGTAGCTTTAATTAGCTGTCAAGCCGCTAACGTCTCACTCAGAGGTTTTATCAGTTTGCCAATATTAGCCTTTCATGAGGAAAAAAAGATGTTTGGCCAGTCAGTGCTAACGCACAAGCAATATGAGGAGCATATTGGTCACACTGGTCACACGTACGCACGATCAAACTCGTACATATCGTTGAAAGACATTTCGATAACGACGGGCTCCACCCGTCCCGCCTCAAACAGCAGACAGACACAGTTTACGACGTCGGATGTTGGACGCGGTGGCGTGTTTAGACGCCGAAGAGCCACGCGATTCCCTCGGTAGATGGAGGAGACCAAAAACAGAGGGAAAAGATTGGACTGTGGTTCATTCTGTGGCCACTAACATGACTCCAAACGTTGCTAACGAATGCGTAAACAAGCCACTATTGGAGAAGGGTGTAGCGGGAACGACCTACGTGGTGTGGCTCTTGTTCTCCACCAGGTTGATGTCTCCGGGCTGCAGCTCGGGGAGCCACCTCTCCAGCTCCTCGATCCAGGGGTACTTGAGGGACGAGGGCACCACCACCAGGAGGGGCCACTCCTGCCGGAAGGCGTACGCCGCCGCGATGGCCTGCACCGTCTTCCCGAGACCCATCTGGGGCCGACCAAATCACCACACGGGCGAAAGGTGGGATGGGGTTAGAGGGGGTGGGTGGAGAAAAAAAACAAGTCAATCGCGCACCAACTGCGCCGCAAATTGCATATGACGGCCGGGCTGATGTGAGGCCCAAGAGTAATAAGGTCTCAGAATGATTCTGGTGTCAAAACCGATTAGGCACATGGGAGTGCGGCGCGGAGCTGACAAATTAATTTGGAAGGCACGCAGCGAAGTCTCAGGTTCATTTTTTTTTTTTTTGGAGGAGAAAATAGATTTCCTGAGCCAGCGTTGTGTGTGCTTACCTCATCAGCAATCATACATCTGTAACACAAAAGAACAGAGAAAACTTTATTAGATGCTTTCTTAGATTCTCATTGTTTTGCAGAGCTGACCAGCAGGCAGTGGATGCTATAGAAACTTTTTTTTTTTTTTTTAAATATAAAAACAACAGCCCCTGCAGCAAAAAGGGCACCAGAAGAGCATTCATTAGTTCGGCTTCACACCAAAACTCACAACTTCTCCCACCCTTTGGGGTCAAAGTCGACTCGGCTGCTCTCGGACAAACTACACTTCACTTGTAATTTAGATCTGCACTGCCACTTTGTCTGAGCGCTGTTCAATATTTATTTTGTTGCTCCTATTAAGTATTTCTGTGTCGGCTGCAGCAAATCGGCTCCGCAGTGTTTTCCTAAAAAAGGACCAAAAACACAACTCGCCGGGTGACGCAGAATTTGCATCTGATCAGAGTTTAAATAATATTAATGATTAATTGTTTTTTTGAGGAAACTGTCAGTTTAAAAAAAAAAAAAAAAAATCAAATCTTGCGCGTGTTTTTAATTAGGATGTTCGTTTAACAGCTTACACAAGTCAGAGCTCCATTCATCATCTTTGAGGCACAGCCAACTTTAATTCAGGTCAATTCTTCGGGTAGGAGTTGAGCTTCTTCTTCTTCTTTTTCTACAGCGATAAGTGTCTCAGGGCACAGATGGAGGAGTCGAACATTTCTTTATCATGTGATCAAAAAGCAGCCTATATAAACAGATGGAGGGTCCACCTTCAACGAGGAGAACACGTGACATAAAAATCACAGCCAGAATATTTTCATTATTTTTTTTTGTATTTTTTATTTTTTTTTGCAATACACTGTCAAGTGCTAGCAGCAGATTTCTGTTTACAAGGAGGACGACTGGCTGAAGATGATCTTGATATCAAATAATGTGAAGTCTAATGAAGACGACGAACACTTACTTCTTGCTAAATATCATTTTCACCCCGTCATAATGCAGAAGCGGTTGGTTGGCTGATGTGTCGGGAAATTCAATTAGTCTGCCGACAGAAAACTAATCAGCAGCTGTTTTGATAATGGATTATTGTTCATTAATCAATCAAAAAAGAAACATTTACTCCTTGTTTCCTCAGTAAACTGAATGTCTTTTGAGCTTTCGGTTTGATAAGAAGTTACTCTAAAAACATCAAATTACCAAAAATGGAATCAATATATTAATCAGGAAAGCAGATTATAATACTTTTTAGAGAAATGCTACGTGCCAGGTGTGCAATATATACATTCTTTAAGGGTTTGAGAAGTGCATTTTATTATTGAAGGGATGATTTTCAGTTTCTTATTGTTGTTTTTGTGCTGCTGTAACAAGGAAATAGCCCCCTGGATATCTTATTTTATCTCTTATAATCATTAGCTAGGGACGTTTTGCAGATTATCAGTAACATCAGTGGTCTGATGATGATGATGATGCTCATGTTTGTTTCGAGAGCCCAACTCTAGAGGCCAATACTAATATTAGGACATACATTTTTTTCCCCCCATATATTGAAAAAACGGCATATATTCTTTTCTTTTTTTTTTGTCAATTCTGACACTGATAAGTAACAACGACGTGATACGTTACGGTTTCTCTCTAATAATAATCTGGAATATCGGCCAATAAAATCAGCCGGCCGCTGTATCTGTCAGCGCCTTTCCAGAGAGTAAGATGCGCCCGCAGCTGGACTGTTACACCTCACCCACGGTTGGTGTCTCGCATATTATTTGCTTTAGCGACCGTATAACAGACAACCGGTTCCCCCCTTTTACACTATATGGAACAATGGAGGAGCTGAAGTAGATCAACCTCGGCGTCTCTCTCCGCCCGCTGGGTTTGGGCCTATTGTCATGACCTTGCTTATTCATAAACGCATCCAACATCGTGTCAGAGCAAACAGTGCAGCCGAGCGGCTCTGAATACCTCAGACACACTCTCTCATTATTCTTTCTCCTTCTCCTCCTCCTCCTCTTCGTCCTCTTCCTCCCCCCCATCTCCGCCCCATTTCTCTCTTTCAGCTGAGGAACATGATTAATGTGCACCTTGCCACTGGTGGTTTTTCTAATTGCCAGCACACCGGCCCAGTCAGCGCAATGTGCGCACACACACACACACACACACACACACACACACTGTACCAGGATGTGTGTGAAAAAATGCACACAAAAGACACGCAACAAAAAAATAAAATACGGCAGACACATGAATAAAAAGAAATGCACGTACAGATGTAAAAGCACACACACACACATATACAGTACAGGTTCATGTGCTTGCGCATGCATGCATGCATGCACCCACACACACAGACACCCACACAGACACACACACACACACACACACACACACACACACACACACACACACACACACAAACTGGGAAGTGAGTGCGGCTGGGGCAGGTGCTTGCCATTTCTCAACACATTAATCATCCTCCTTTAAATAACCTGAGTGTCGTCTTGACGGTTTGAGACTGCGAGCGTGCTGCAGTGCTGTTGCCTGACGACGGCACGCTCCCCCCCCCCCTCCGCCCCCTCTGTCACCGCATCCTTTCTAATGTTATCTCTCAAACCCACAAGCCCCAAAGTGTCAGGAAAAGGGCCGCACGCTATATACCTCCCAGGCTGGCTGCGATGATTTGATGGCTTTGACCTCTGCTTTGACCCCCAATCTCCCAGCCCCGTAAAGGCTCCTCCGCGGAGGACTTGGACCGGCGGTGCCTCTGCGGAGGCTGGACAAAAGGCTGATGGAGGGGTGTTCCCGTGTGCCACGTTTGAACCTCCCCCTCCCCTCTGATCTCACACACACTTACGGGTTCAGAGCGCAGTTGTGAATTAAAATCAAAACAAAGTGGAAAAGGCTTTTGCGCTTGTAGTAGGGAGACCGACGCTTCAATATGTGTTTAACCTTAAAGGGAAAAGTTTCTAGTTAAATGGGGCAATGCTCAACTACCGCTTACGTGGGGCTTTTTTCTGTGTATCAGAAAGCTTTTTAGTTTCTTTATTTTTGTGCAGAGCTCAAATTACATTTAAAAAAATTATAATAATTGTACTTTTTTCACCATTTTCTCCCAAAACGATACATTTCCATTCTTTCACTGTAATTTTTAATAAAGTTTCACCCCAATTTGACATTTATATTAACTTAACATTTTTTTTCATTACGGTTTCAACCATTTGCAAGCATAAGAAATAATCACGTGAAAACAGCAGCGACCTGTTATATGTGCAGTTATGCAGCAAACGCTGCTGGTTGTCGTGGAAAGATGGAAAGAAAACTTTTAAAAAGAGAAATAACACAATTGTCTTCTTGAAAACATTAAGCGCTAAGCTACTCGTCATACCAGGCCAAGTGAGACAACAAAACCACTGAGTCTAGAGAAGACAGTTTTTATTACTCGTGAATTTAATGTTAAAAAAAAATAATGTATCGTTTTTGTTTTATAAGTTACATCATCTTGCTTTAAGTATTTCAGATGAATTTTTTTGCAACTTAAATAAGCCTTTCAGAGCATCACTTCCCGTTGGATTTCATAGCTTTGTGTTGTAATGGTCAGTCTCCTGACACACAGTAACTACAATACGAATATGCTACTTTATGTAAAAGTAAATGTGACTGTACTCTCACATTGTGGCCTTAATATTTTCTTTTGCTGTGTCTCATAAAATCCTGTGTCTATTACAGCACATGAAGACGAATGAATCAATGAAGCGAGACGGTTTTGGATGTAATGATGCATTTACACCGAAAACGTTTTCTCAAATGATTAAGTTCACTTTTTTTTTTTTTTTTTATGTCGCCATATACGTTAAGCGTTTCTCAACAACATAATTCTTCCCTCTAAAACACCAAACGGACCCAGCAGGTTATCAAATGTATTTATTATGTGTAGCCTCCAACACTTTGTTTCTATAAAAACATCCTCTTTACATCCTGGATGGATACAGTCCAAACAACGGAAAGTAGCCTATTAAGGCTACGGGATACTAATGGTGAGTGAATTTTTTTTCCTGCTGTTTAATAGAGTGCATCTCCTGCTACCTTCAGCACACCAAAAATATCCTACTACAGTAGAAAACCTGTAACACATTTCATGCCTTATTAAGGGGAAATGGAATTGAGGGCACTTTAGGAAGTAAAATACTGCAACTGAGGCACCTTGAGAATGAAGGAGAGCCATTTTCCTATTTCTACGGCGACGCGGGACCCAGTGTCTCCTTCTGTTTTAACCCGTCTCTCAGAGGTCCAAATATATTCATTGGGAAGGACATGTACGACCCACGTTGATGAGACGGAGGAGGATTCAGTCTGCGAACATGTGCCGAACATACCGATAGACTCGTGTCACTGCGTCTGTTTGACCGAAGGAGAAATTGCCGGAGTACCGATTTAATAATAAACTACATCCACCAATTTTACACAAACAAATGGACTGATTTATAGACATCAAATAGACTAATAAAGGGCCTAAAAGATAGGTTAATTTGCGAACGTTGTTCATAAATACGCTCCAAGTTTGACCGTTGCCGATTTAGTCCCGAGTGTTTTTAGGTTTTCGAGAAGACTCGAGAATTTTTAATCCAATTTTGCAGCAGTTTTGATTTTATTGTCTCTGAATAGCGTGCGTGGAGACTCCGGGCCTGATCAGGTTAAAGGATTTTATGGATAAACCCTGTGTACTAACCGTAACACTGCAAATAATGCTCAACTTGTATTTGTCCAGAGAACAATACTCCATATCTGGACCGTCGCAGGGAGAGACAACACAGTATTGACCTCTCCTTGCATCAGCAGAGTACACTTCATTCAATAAAAGCCCAGGGAGTCACTTACAATAATAAGCTGGACGTATCAGAGCAGGTTGGACATGCACTGCATCACACGGCTGGCTTCAAACTACAGTCAACACCTTTCAACGCCTTGATGGAAGTGACCTCGAGGTCTTACTGGATGTTTTTATTTTTTCCAATATCTGGATAGGCCCACTCACAGTTTCATTGATGTACCGACGGGTACATTTCTGTTTTGGAGTAGCTGAGTGTATACAGATGTCAGCACTCAAATGGCAAACTTCTGAGCAACTTTCTAAACAACACAATCAGCCACATCTCATGGGTTTTTATTGTGGCACCGTACCATAACTTTCACACATTATCCCCCCCCCCCATCTAACTCCATAAAATTCACTCACCCTCCCACACAGGCCGATACAGCGGGCGCCACGAGTATTTGAATTGCAACAACATTTGATGTTTTGGTTCAGTACTCTCGATGTACTCTGGATGCGAAAAGACACAATGACTATGAGATTTAAAGGAAAAATCCGCCCACGGGTCCTCCTACGCGTGTTAGATATCCAACATCAATCTGCGATGTTCAGTGCATTTCAGCAGTTGTATTTCATAATGAAGTGCTGTCACTTATTTTATTTTTTTTGTCTGTCAGCCTGCGATGTCTAGATTCATTTCAGGTAGTGACATGCGTGTTCCAGAATTGCTTTACCTCGTCCTAAAAATCCGGCAAGTCTGCAGGAGCATTGCATTCTGGTCTATCCAGGCTAGTAGGTAGAAATATTGTTATTTCTGCCTTATTTATTAAGAAATTCTGCTGATTGTCAGAATCAATTTCAGGCTTTTTTTTTTTTTTTTAAATTGAATTAACATAATAAGATCAGGGGGCCTCAAATGCATTAAAAGATTCCTGCCGACAACATTTTAATTCTAGTTTTTTAATCAACCTTACTCTCTGTCAATATACTCTCAAATTAAGCTTTTTAACCTCTTTGAAACCCGTATTAGCAAATACAGCATAGTTGTACATGAGAGTTGTAACTGAAAAGAGCGAGCCTATCAGTCTTTGAATTTCTGCACATTTGAAGGTGCAGTAAGAGAAATACTCTTAGCAATGCACCAAAAGCACAAGTTTATCTGCTTTAATGATGGCACATCCTTTGTGGAAGCCAAGCTTGGATGCTATCAGAGTTGTGCTTATCTCAGCGGCTCCGTCAGTCCTCGTAGCACGCACGCAGGCAGTTATTTACATGTTTTATGCACTCGGAGATCCGGTTATCTCTAAATTACGTGTCACGCAAACAAAGAGTCGAAGTCGTCACATTCAGGGTGGATTGAGTGGATCACGATGTCAACTCGAAGCCTCGTTTTGATACGCCGCTGTTCGCCCTTGTTAAAGTAACTAAATTACAATTTCAACACTTGGGGTTTTTAATGGACACAATCCCTTTAACTATTGCAAAACATTAGCAGGAACGCGTTGCGGCTGAAATCGGACCATCAGACATGACGATGTAACATCGATATATCGCCGAGCCCTATCGAGCTCTACCTCAACACCCAGCTTGTCTGTTTTATGGGATATTACTGGACCTAATGTTTATTGAAATGATCTTATACACCCTAACCCTATTGCAAACCCACCTTAAACACCACAGTATTGTTCACTCCGCTTTCACACCTCCCTCTACCTACAATACCCTCCCCTTATCCCATTTCTGCTAGTCTCCAGGGAGAAGCGGTGCCCGCGCTGCTCTTACTGTCACATTGATGCCAATTGACCGAGGTAGCTGTCCACACGGTGTAGCGAGAGCCAATTGACTCCTGACCCACCCGTGCAACAAAGCACTGCCTCCCAGTGTTCACGAATCAATATGGCCGCTCCGCGCTGCAGCAGCGGCCCTCAGATTGGCTCCCCCTGCGCTGACCTTCCCGAGAACCCGAGCGTACATCGACTGGTCGGGGAGGAGGAAGCGGGCAGGTCCCGGTCCGTTTCCTGCGGTTACCGCTCGACACAGCCAAACACTCGGGGACTTGAGGGCAACTGAGAAACTTCCCGTGGAAATTATTTTCAGCGATACCGCCAGGACTCTTTCTGGATTTAGAATATATTCACATCCACTCTGGACTTTCTAGACCGTTTCATATCGTAGGAAATCACCGCTTTCTATATTCGCCATAGAAATGGAGTGCAACTGCCAACTTTAAAGCCCCATTAGACACATTATCAATGTAAAAATATCATCCTATTTGACTAAATCACACACTCACGCTGCAGCGTGGCGTGTGTTAGACTGCACATTTTCTCCGTCGGAACCAAATGAAGTTTTGCCGCGAAGCCGAACGTCATCATTGGGAGGTGAAAAATCAAATCATCAAAGACCAACGGAATATTTGTTTTAGAACGGCAACACAGACAGAGCGGACGGGTAAAAATGATTCAAACGTACTCGATTAATTGGAGGATTTATGGACATTCAATTGGAGTTTTTCGTAATCAAAGTTACATTTACGTTCACCGTGAAGCCGAATAAAACGGTTGAAATTTGCTGAAATCCGATTTTTAGGAGTTGGAACCCTTTTGTCGGTGACTTCACAGACTTAACGACACGTTACCCGCCACCGACTTTTGATCCTTCGGAACCATCAGGAAGCGCGTCCCGGATGTGCAAGTGCACGAGATACTAAGAAAATGGGCGTCCTCTTAAAAATACCTACTGACGCCGGCATGTCCCACCCTAACCACTCCCTGTACATGAAGATTTAAGGAGCTGCTTGTATTTGTTTCTATAAGCTCACACAATAGGTTTTGAGGTGGAAATATCTTCACGGCAATAAATCAATACAAACACACTGCGGTGTGAGGCTGCAAACAGAGCAGGACTACACTCTTCTCACAAACCAACAATAGAGCCCTATATTTATGTTAATTGCAATTGTTGTGTCGCGAGACACAAACCGAGCCTCTATACTCAGCTTGAGAATCACTTTACATCCACTGTTTTGTTTTTTTTAGCACGACGGCGTCAGAGACGTGTCGGCGAGGCTCACCGTCCGTTCCGAGATAAAGCGAACTCCACTCCCTCCCGTTGGAAAGGCATCAGGCGCCGCAGGAGCTTGCGCGGGAGGCCCGACAGTTGCCGGGACCATCTTGTATCACAGCAAGAGGTCTGTAGGCCATTATCATCCATTTCCATTAGTAAGTCCTCATCAATTCCTTGGTCTTTGCTCAGTCAGCTGCCTCTGAGATTAGGCAGAAGGATGAAAAAATAAAAAAAACACACACTGTCAAAACAAGGCAGGGTTTGGCCTGAATTAGCATCTATTACACATTAAATAGCACTTTTGTTAAGCATGCTGAACATGTTTCACAATAATAGTGAGAAGCACTCCTCTGCTATCTATTAGCATTGACAGGAAGACCATTATCAGAGGCTGGATGACGCAGGTAAGTGGACATGGAGTCAGAATTTTAGATGAGAGCGTGGAGGTTGCCTCATCATTCTGGTCAACTTTCTGCCTCCATGTGTAATCACAGCTATCGGACCCCGTACACCAGCAACGCCAAAAGCACTACTATTGTGGGTAAAACAATAAAAGCATCCCATCGAGCATTACACGTATGTGCAAAAGTCATGTTATGTTATTTATGTTTATTATTATGTAACCAAGTGCATTTACTCAAGTACTGTGTTTAAGTCCAAATTTGAGGTGTTTACATCAAATGCAACTTTATGCTTCTACTTCACTACATCTCGGAGGAAAATATTGTACTTTTTATTCCACAGCCAGTGTCTAACAGCTAGAGTTGAGCTAAGATTTGTGTGTTTTCCACACACTTCCTGTCCAGTGAACACTGTGTTTATCCAAATTTGGGGATTTGAAATTTTTCGAATAAGCAGAAGGATTAGATGTTCCTCTGTGGGACGAGAAAACTCTCCTATTTTTAAGCTAAATAAACTACTGTTTTAATACTCATTTAGATTCACTGGCGAATACATTGTTTTCCTGAGTTTGTTCACTTTTTTGTTGTTGTTGAAATTGCCGTTTTTTACAAAATACAAAAAAACAAGACCAACATATGATAATCTTATTGAAAATGATGCATTACTGTAGATCAAAACTAACCGACAAGACATAACGTAGTAAAGTAGATATCGGCAAAACCTCAAATAACTACAGCAGTAAAATGCATTTATTGAACAGTAATATAGCCACACAAAAAAAGCATATATATATATATATATATATATAAATATTATATATTTTATATATATAAAAAGAGAATAGAACATTGCTGCACGGCGTGTACTTATATTTTTGATCATTTAATTAGGCTACATTTTGCTGATAATACTTTTACTTATGCAGCTTGTTTTTAAATGCAGGACTCTATGGTGTAGTGGAGTATTTTCACAGTATGGTATGAGTACTTTTACGTAAGTAAAGGACTTGAATACTTCCACCAGTGGTGCATTGGTAGGTACGAGCTACTCCATTATATTTCCAATGGCAGTTCCCTGCAGTTAGAGCTATTTAGTGTCATCTTTTAAAAAACAAAACTAAAAAAAAACGTGTTAACTTTATGTTACAAGACCTGCAGAACAAACAAGATCTCAGGTTAGGAGACTGAATTAGTGTGGATGTAGCATCGTTCAGCTAGCGCGAGCAAGCCAAACCGGAAGTAAATAGACTGTCCCTCCAAAATAAAATAACCACTCGTGTCTCCGTATTGCGAGCTGTATTATTTTTGAAAACTCAAACCGGAAAGCTATTCGTCTGCCCTGCAAATGCGAAACAAAAATAGCAAGCCGAAATATATGTGTTCTGTTTTTATGTAGCACGTGCTCGCATATAACATTACAATAAGCTCCTGTAAAAGCAGAGCCACGTGCGCATGAAGCGTCCCCGCGTTGTTGTTACTCAGGAGTTACTCGGCCACGTGTTGTGTCAGCAATACATACTAACGAGGGATCAACATTGTTATAAGTTTTGCACATACGCAACGTTTGCCTACCCGGTGAAACGGCGGGGTGAAGCGGTGCAGTCAAACGGCAGGCTGAGCAGAAGAGCTAAAACAGTTTCGCGGCAAACTCAAAGTGCACTCGTTTTACGTTACCGGGACACCCGCTTAACTCACGTGTCACAGCAACTTCTGGGTGGTTTTTTTTGTGTTTTTTTTTTTTTTTGAGGGGGGGGGGGGTGGACTGATTTGATCGCAACTCACCTAAAAGGTACAACGAAATTACATCATTGTTTATTGAGATGTGTAGAAAAAAAAAATAATAAAAAAATAAAAAAATAAATAAAATAAAAACGCCAGAAACACTGCGTGCTTCCTGCTATCACGCCTAAATAAATAAATAAATAAATAAAAATAAATAAGACAAGACGTGACATAATTTCAACACCCCTTGCGTGTCGAGCGTGAGGAGTGACGCACCGCCCCGCACCGCACCGCACCGCCCGCCCGGACGCCGCCTCTCTCCTTCGCTCCGCCGCCGACACTTTAGCTCCTTCAGCCGCCGCAGAGACGAGCGGGCTCGTTCACCGAGCTGTAAACCGGAGCGGTAAGGCGACATTACGATACCTGCAAAGACACCGGCGGCTACCGGTGTGCGACGTGTAGCGTTGACCGGGGGTAGTCGTAACCGTGTAACGCGAGAGATAGCTGGCCGCAAACGTCCCTCTTTTGCCGGCGTGTGACATCTCAGGGGCGCCGGTGTTTGGCCGTTTTCAAGCGTTAGCAAGCCACGGTGCCAGGTAAGAATCGTTAGCTTTTAGCCCCGACACGACCCCGACCGGAGCCCGTTATTGCCCCTCGCTCCTCGGCGAAAGTACGCACCTCTGCGCGGGAAAAACCGTGTCTAAATTGTAAGCAGGCGTCCCGTATTTCGGCGTGGGTCCGCAAAACCAAACAGCGGTTATTAAATAATACAGTATAATTCAATAACTTTTAGGCCCGCTCCTAATATGCCGCAGCGGACAGTGTGTACCAATTTCTACGGTTAGCCTCTTCAATAAATCGAGCTGTAATTGAATCGCTGCGCTGCTTGTCGACGTGTTTTATCGGCCGAATTGTAGTTCCGTGGGTATTTTCTCGGACTAAAATGCTCCGTGTTGTCTGGGGGTTTGTAGGTTTTTGCCGATATGAGTGGGAGAGAAAAGTGGCACGTTTTGTGAAGGGAGTCTGGTGCGACGGGTTCGCTTGTGCGCGCAGCGAGCGAAAACCATCGAAGAGCAGCTTTTCGGTCTCGTTTCTGCTTTTGCTTTCGGTACTTCTTCCGTGTAACGACACCAAACCCTGGTTTCATGTCTCGGTTGACGTTATGCAGTCGATGTGATCGTAGAAAAACATGCGACACAGCGTTAATAAATGACATATAAATTAGTGGTTTTTTTTTTTTAGGTGCTTGCCCAGAGAGTTCACCAAAACCAGCTCATGTTGTGTTAGCGTTTAAATAAAATGCATCAGTTTTAGTCCTTGTTAGTGATAGTAGTCATCTATCTAGAAGGAATAAAAAAAAAAAAAGAAGGAATTACCAGGGCAAAGTTTGTATTTTTTAACATGGACATATATTAGTTTGGTACTGCTCAATTACTGTTGTCAGAAGGATCATAAAAGTGGACAGTAAAACCCGACTTGAGCTGGATTTGTCCTCGCAAAAAAAAAAAAGGGCCATAAATCAAACATCTAATAACCCAATTTGGTTGCTTGCTTCATAAGTAACCCGTGACCACAATAATTCAGATGCACCAGCCCAGACAATTACCGCCTCATTGACCGGGCGGAGGCTGACAAAGATGGCAGCGAAAGGGCTTTCGAGTTGCCACCAAATGAGGCTGCGAGCATCACGACTGTGTCATTTTCATTAGGGTACCAGCGGAGCCTGGTGGGTGGAGAGTGGATGCCGGTTCAGTCCCTGCGGCTGCTGCTTTTATAGAGTGGAGATGATGTGTTATTCTTTGCGGGGCCGGCGACTACTCTGCACAGCAACACGCTGCGTGTCGCGTACCGTCGCGCGCCGTTTTCGCAGAATTATCTCCCATCGATTATTTGGAAATCTTGCATTTACCTGGCCGGCACGGCGCATTAAGTGGTGGGTCGCATTGAAGTCATTGCTCACACGCTCCCTTGCGATTGTCTACATTGTGCTGCACACCCCTCCAAGGCTTAGAATAAACGCCAATAATTGTTTGGCCAAAGCAGTTTCTCTTGTTGACCATTCATTACGCAGGTTATGGCATATTTGGAGCTGATGACATTATCAGATGTGGCGGTTGCCCTGGAATAGCTTCCACCAAAAAGACGTGGCCCGGTGACTAAATAATTCATCGCCTACCAGTTGGGGGGGGTGCGGGGGTGGGGAGGGGAGGGGCAGGAGAGGAAGAAGGAAAAAAAAAAAAACATCCTCTCATTCCTATAATATTTGGTCTGGGCCATTAAATAATTCATCCTCCCGTCCATAAATTGTTTGTTCAATTGGTGACCTTTTCACGGGATTAAGAAAGCCCAATAATAAATTCTTCAGAGACCCGGCATAACGAACGGTACAATTATGAGGCAGGATCGGATCGGATCGTTTGTCGCAGCCTGGTGTTGGTTGCTAAGTGACAGCAGGAACTTTTCCGCCCACTGTGTTTGCCGTTAAAAGTCTGAGTGACTGAGAGGACAAAAAACAATCACATTATGGCAGTCTAGACTCCGGCTCCACGCGCACGGGAACCCGTTCGTGTCTTCCCGTGTCTTTGACAGCCTGTCAGTCACGACCGTGATGAAAGTGCTCAGCGAAGTCGATTATTTTCACAACTCCGAACCTTGTTTTTCCTCCTTTTTTTGCATGTACGGAGGAGAAGGATTCTCGATCTTTAATGAAACAAACAATCGTAGCGAGCACGGAAGGAGGATTTATGCGTCATTGTGAAAAGGCAGATTTAAACGAAATGAGGGGGAGGTCAGGTTTGAGCTCTCACGAGCACCTGCCCTTTTTCTTTACGGATGCAGCATGTTGAAGATTTGCCTGAAGCCAAACGTCTTATTGCAGTATTTTACTTTTCTGCTTCAGTAATAGGTGGCATTTCAGGTGGTGTATCTCTCTCTGAGTCAGTGGGATTAGCTGTAGCCTTGTCGTCTTGTGTGAAAATGCAGGGTGCCAGCTTTAATGGGAAGGTAGCCCAGCAAACAGCTCGGCCTCTCAGCGCCCAGCGCCTCCCCATCGACTCTCCACCTGGTCTTTGAGCACCTAGCTGGCCGCAGACGTGTCGCTGCCGTCCCCTGTCCTCTCCTCCCTCCCTGTTTGTCACCTCTCCTTCTCCCTTTGCTTTCTTTTTTCGCCTCCTCCGCGCTCCTTTTCTTCCTCGTCTTGCCTCCCACCCTGCCGTTTTCCTCCTCTTCCTTTCAGTCTCCTTCCATCTATCCCATGTCCCTGGCTGGCCTCTCTTCCCCCTCCCCTTCCCTCCTCCACCCCCCCTCCTTCCCCGCCTCCATCCTAAAGCAGAGTAGCTAATGAAGAGCCCCATTTAGCCGGTGACTTTGGTTCAGTCAGCGCTCCGTAGTGCCGGCCCGTCCTCGGCTGCCGTGACTGGCTGTTGGGGCTCTGACATCACACAGGGGCCAGCTGTTGATTTGGCGCTGTCTCCAAGGCTGGCTGGCTTGATGGGTTGTGGCAGGTAGACTCTGCGCTCTGCCTCCCTCCATCCCTCTCTCTCTCTCTCTCTCTCTCTCTCTCTTCTTCCTCCTCTTCCTCCTCCTCCTCCTCCTCTCGCTCTCTCTTTGTGACACCCACTCCCCCCTCGCCCTCTCCCTTTACACTCTCCTCTCCTCGTCCTCCACTCTCACTCAGTCGAGCGAGCGTACAGGAGGCAGCAGGCAGCTGCCGAGGAGCGAGCTGGGAGGCGACTCCAGCCTCCTCTCCAGCAAATCGTGCCTCCTGTACAATGGAAACTAAGCGCTCGCGTAGCAGAGGGGATGGAGGGCAGAGCTGCCGGGCAGGTACGTCCTGCAGCTTCCAGACACTTTCGTAGTCGGATCTCGCATGCCCGATTTACCGTTAATGCTTCTGCCGCTTCTTATTATTGTGCTTTTTTATTTATTTATTTATTTATTTATTTTTATAGCATTTTCTTTGTCATGTGCCTTTTGTTGATTTTTTTTTTAATCTATTTTTTTTCCTGCAGTTTCTCACCATCTAAGGGTGAAAGCGTGTTTCATTTATTTACACGCGTCTGCTTTTGTGTCTCCTTTTCATCATCGCACAGCAGCAAGTCAGTAAGCGGAGTGCGCGCATCCTTCTCTCTGGCTCGTTAAACTGAGCCCGACATGAGATTTTGGTGTTGCTGTCAGTGCCGAGCTGAGCCAGAGCTTTTCCCCGGCTAGTTTGCCAGCGCCGCTTCTGCTTTTCATTACGCGGATAATTAACCGAGATCAGCCAATAAGAGGCTTCGCTCTGCATTGTTCTGCAGCCAAGCTGTCTCCCCCTGTTTGTTCTGCAGGTGTTTGTCTGCAAATGGACTTTTAATGACTCCGGCAGACTTTTGTTTTGAGTTGCTCCTCTCTCATAAGACTTTGTAGATTAAAAACTGCAAGACTTGCACGTTATGTTTTTTCTGTGTTTATTGTTTCTAGTCTTAATTGCCTCGATTGATATTCCCCGGAAGCTCTCCTGTGGGATAGGTAATGGATTACCTACACGCTCTGCTGTGGATTTAATTTATTAATGCTGGCTGGCTGCGCCTGTGCTGCGCCTGTGCTGCGCCTTATGCGACCTGGAGGCAAAGCGAGCAGCGCAATTAGAGGCTCATTTGTGCCTGTTTATGTTTTTTTCTGTTAATGCCGTCTGAGCTATTACAGGCACTTCCTTAAACTGACGCCGCCTGAGTCGGCCTGAAATTGAGGCAAGCAGTGTATGAAAGTGATATAATTTCATAGGCTTTACCCCTAATCGTTTTCTGGTCCAATTATACAGCTCCCCTGTCAGTGCTTTCCTTGCTTTGCAATTAACAGAAATGGGTAGAAAATGGGAGATTAGTTACTCGGTTAATCAAAACACCGAAATCAATTTTATTGCAACGGCGTGAATGTGAACCGGCATCAGTAACCTAATTAACTGTTTGTTTGATGCTTGATTTTATTCGTCAGGGCGCACGTCCTGCAATCTGCAGACTTATTCCAAATCTCTCTTTTTGTCCTCGGTTTGTTTGGAAGTCGTAAATTAATTGCGCAGCCGGGGAATGTTTGCCTTTTTTCTTTCTTTTTTTTTTTTTTTTTTTTTTGTCCCCTCTCATGTGTTTTCTGTGGTTTTGAATGTACAGTTGGAGTAATCGGCCAAACACAAGTGGCAATTTTGTATTCTGGAAAAAATAGCGAGCAGGTGACACAAAGCAGACGTGACATTACCTTCGTAACCGTGTCTCAGCTTTTGTCTCGCACTGCCCCGCTGACGAGAGCTTCCGTTTAGTATTCTACATCTGTGCAGACAATATCCCAGCTGCTTGGCACTGCTTCCTACCGTTGTCCTTGCGGAAAAAAAAACAAAAACACCCAAAAAAAAAAAGCTCATCAGCAGCAGTAAAGCTTGATTTATTTTTCTGCGGCCGCATGCAGAAAGATACTGCTTATGGCTGAGACGCTTACAGAAACCATCAGCGGATTTTCTTTTCGTGATCGCACACGGGGCCGGTGAAGGTGATGGCTTGTTCCCCGCCGCCCCTTCTTTGACTCATCTCCTCGTTCTCTGCCGAGAATAGAGCCGGGGATCTAGAGTAGCAGGTAGAGGGAGGGATTGAGGGCCCTTCACCTCCAGTTGAGCTGGTTATAGCCCAGACAAGTGTCCTGATCCGTGCAGAGCCGAGCAGAACAGAGCGGAGGTGTGGGAGGGAAAGGTCAGCCTTTTTGCAAGAGAGAGGCAGGTGAGTGTGTGTGTGTGTGTGTGTGTGCGTGTGCGTGTGCGTGTGCGTGTGCGCGCGCGCTTGCGCTCGTGTGAAGGGGAAAGAAAAATAAGTGCACTGGAGGGTGCTTTGCTCGCCCCGTTCCTTGTGTGTGCGCGCGCCATCACCGGCAGGCTCTTCTGCGATAGATAGAGAAATTTCTCATTAGCTTGCCGTCGAACATAATTGTCCGTGAGAGCCCGGCGTGTGATTAACTCGGCTCAGTTGACGGCCACCCCCATGACCCCGCTGTGGTTTCTTTTTCTTTCGAGAATTAATTTCCATCAGAATATATGTGCAGAGGAGAGTGTGTGTGTGTGTGTGTGTGTGTGTTTCGACGTGTGCACGTGTGGTTGTCTGGTTACACCAATCCAGCTGTTACTCTTGATCATTACTGGCGTCGTACTTGCGACGACAACTAATTATTTCCACGTTGACTGCAGTCTGACTCTTGTAGCTGCATTTTTATACACTCATGAATGAATATGTTGTGTGCTAATGGGCAGGTATGATGCGCTGTGTGTGTGTGTGTGTGTGTGTGTGTGTGTGTGTGTGTGTGTCATCGATTGTGGCGATAGAGGTGGCGTGACACCGAACGACTCCCGAGGGAGCCCCTTTAAGGTGGCTGCGCTCTGCGGCGACTGTAATACCAATGAACCACTCCCTGTCAGCTACGGCACAATACTGGAGGAAGCACAGGCAGCCGGAGCATCTCTACAAGTTCACTGCTCTGTGTGCGTGTGTGTGTTTTGCAGTGCGAGGGCGTGTTCGAAGATGTTGAGCGCCTATCAAACAGTGATGCTCCCCTGTCTATGTCTTGTCAAAACATTTTTTTTTTGGGGGGGGGGGTTGCATTGTTTGCTCCATTAGCATTCAGTGTTCACACACACACACACACACACACAGAGGCTCAGCATGAAGTCCTGCAGCCATTCAGCTAAGCCGCGGCTGCACTGTCCGCTGAGCAGCTCTGGTCATAAAACCTGGAGCGCCCACGGCCAGACTGAGCCGCACCACTGTCAGAGCAACTTTTACACTCTGTGTGTGTGTGTGTGTGTGTGCGTGTGATAGCTGCAGGACCAGCCCTGAATTACAGAGCAGGCTCCACATTTTTTAGATATTTTTTCCTTTTCAGACATTTAGCTGGCACTCCTTCTTCGCAGCGGCTCGAATTGGCACCACTTCTGCTCTCGACTGGCAGCGACGAGGGGCACAAGTCTGGAGCCCCGGCACCGAGATGATACTCCCCGTCACACATGAACAAGCATGTAAAAAAAAAGTGCCGGGTGCATTGAGAAATGAGATAAGAGCCTAAAGGAAGAGCAGAGGGGGTGATGATAAGAGCATCTCAGAACAGAAAAGAAAAAGATACCGGCGACTCGGAGGGTAGAGCTCTGAGAGTGGCAAACACCGTAATAGATTACCTGCTACAAGCTGCATATATTAGGCTGCACTCTCCTCAGCGGTGATGAACGGATGCTGCCTCGAGCATCACTCTGGAGAAATTTACCAAAATGCCAATTAGAAACAGCCGATATTGAAGTTTGAAGCCGGAAGGAGGACATTTTCTCTTTCGATTGTAAATAACACGAAGCAGTTAAAGTCAGCGTCATCTAAGTGTGGAGCTCTGGCTCGCGGGGGGGGAAAGATTATAAAGTGGGCAGGGATTCCACTTGACCTTTGTTTTGTTGGGGTTTTTTTTCGGCCTGGCACCGAGGTCGCAGTAAGACCATGTTGGGAGCAGCAGCCACACCTTGGCACAGCCGGGTGCCAGAGTCAGCGTGGCACCTCGCCCGCTCACTGAGACGGAGATTAGGAGAGGCGGCGAGGAGCCCGGGCGCGGGTCAGCCGCAGGAGAGTCTACAGCAGCGAGTGATTCGATCCGATCGGACAAATCACGACGCCTAAGATTATATTATTCGCAATTTTCTGACATTTTAAAGGCCGGTCGATCAATCGAGGGACGGCGGAAGCAACCGGATGATTAATTGAAATGCAAATGAGCCTCATCTGACGTGTCGCAGCCTCATTTGGCAGCTGCACCCAACTTGCAGCCAGTAAAACGAGCCAATAAAGTCCCACACTCAACAACAGAGGAGGAACGCAGCTGATTCAGGCAGCAGATCAGCACGGGGGGGGGGGGGGGGGGGGGGGGTACAGATTTTAGGAATAAAGCTGGAAATCACACTTTTCTTTTCCCCCTCAGCATCGTGTCAATATTTTTGCAGCTCCGCTTGTCGCCGCCGCCTTTTTTTCAGATGTCTGCCCTGCGTCGGCGTCACCCTCGTAGTTCAGCTCGGAAAAGGAATTTGCCGGGAAAATAGAGACGGTTTGAAATTGATGTGCCACCAAATGGCAGAGGATTTTTGAGCTGAGGAATGCTATCTTCCCCCACGCTGCTCTGCGAATTGCTAATGCGTGGTTTTTACGAGGTTGGCAGGGGTGGCTTCTCCCGTTGCCTCCGCCGCACTCCCAATCTCTGCGCTCATCCATTATTTATGGCGCGTCGGCACGCAGAGGCCCAGAAATACACACTCACCACACTTTTACTTTTTTTTTTTTTCTTTTTTTTTTTTATTCCTCCGCCACACAAATATTTTCAGAGTTGCTGACGTCCCGACTTGCCTGTCAGGTCCACGTGACCTCTGGGACAGCGCCGGGCCTCGCCTCTGACCCCCTCTCCACCCCACCCCACCCTCCCCTTTGCTAACCCCCGCAATGCCTCTCTTCGGTTGCAGGTCAGCAGGGGTCATGAGGGTGTCGGAGGCCCCGCTCGCTGTCCAGAGCAGCTGAAGCAGACATGGGCAAAGAAGTCTCGGATGGCACCGGTAGGCTCAGCCTCATCACCAGCCACACCCTCCTTTGCCACGACCACCTCTGGCTACGCAACAAGTAGGTGTCCCGTTTTACTTGACGAGAACGGTCGGTCGGAGGGAGTTGACGACGCGCGCAGGGAAACGCATGGCTCTCGCGTGACAGTCGGCGGCCCTCGTTCTGCCGTCAGACGGCCTCAGATCGCAGCGAGATTACGCAACAAAAAGAGCGTCAGTCAAACTCCGGGCCGTCACTGTCACGAAATATTAGGTGAATAATTGCAGCTGACGATTTCACTGTTCATTTTTATGCCACTTTGATCGTTCTGCGCCTTATCGCGGTTATATATAGTACTACAATAACAATAATACGCATATGTATTGTGACAAAAAGAGCCATTTACAGGATTTAAGCATCGAGACATATAAATAGCGCCATTGGCTTCCAGCTAAAATGTGGCGCTTTGTGTTCGGCTTTGCAACCAAATCAAAGACGTTCACGTCAATGCACGCTCATTGAAATGGGGTCGGTCGGTTATAAGATGCTAAACAGCCGGTGGCGCCAATTCTTCGCTCACCCACCGCAGCGGAGGAAGGAGGCGCAGCATCGTGACGTCATTAAAAGAGCGCCAGTTGGACACCGACGTCAAAATAGTGCCGGAAATCTGTTTTCATACAGACGAATGGAAATTATTCCGACGATGAGCTCGGCTCAAATAATCTCAATCGGGCGATTGTGTAATAGTCGTGACAGAACGAGTCAAACCTCAAACACCGGAGAACACAATGGAAGTCATCCAGTTGTGTTTGTTTTATGTGTTCATTTTACACACATCCGAGGCTTTTATGTCGAGTTGTTTTTCGTGCACTTGGTGTTATTCTGCTTTTACTTCACCACTTCACTTTTTCTACCTCAGCCAGGTCTAAAAGTCTTCTGGATTTCCCACACGCACTGAAAACGTGCATAAAAAGGGAAAGTCGATGTAAAAAGCGGTAGACAAAATTAGTACGCGAATAGTTATCCCAAGATCGTCTCCGATGAAATGTATTGATACAATATCTATAATTACCTGGTAAAAAAAATATATCTCACGTTGCGTAACGTAACACTGCACAGAACTTCTCTTTTTACACGCTCAGTAATCGTTTATCACTTCCTGCCATCGCACACAGACTAAAAGGACGAAAGATAAGCTCCTGATGCTCCTGTTACACCCGAATCTGAGTCTCCATAAAGCACTTTAAACTCAACCCGCTAACAGGAACATCATCGGCGTGATCGCGGTGAGGAGAGGTCTTTTCGATCAGCCGATATAAAACTTCCACTTTTACTGACGTGGATGCTTTTCAGACAGAAAAGCTTTCAAATTTTAAACTCAATAAACTGCAGTAAGATGTTGCTTTTGAAGCGTCAGCACATTTGTAGCCTGAAAGAAGTGAGAAAGCAGCTTAGAAAAGCAGGAGTCAAATCAGATGAATCATCGAGGGGATCATCCACAAAGTCAAGAGAGTCATAAATGCACATACATGTATATTGATGAACGTATACGGGAAATATACGGCGATGTTTTTTTCAGTCTGGCTCATAAGAGGCCAATTTCCTGCTCTCCTAAATTTCTTAATGTACCTCCGAGGAGCAAATGATGATCCGTATTACTTATGCAGTCAAAGCGTCAGGGATTCCAAACAGGCACGCGGCGCAATTAACTCCGCCGCCAGAGACGGGACGGCGCACATTCAAATGCATCAACGTCTGCAGCCAAATTTAGCGCAACACTCGGGTCCCGTGATAAAATGTGTTCGGGAGAACGAGTGATACGGCGAGGGACAAAATGGCCATCCGTCACGAGCCCTGGCTCTTGAAAAATATCTGTCCAATATTGCAAATCTTCAGCGGAGCGACTCGAGAGAGTTCACTCATCAAAATGTCAACAACAGACGCTAAATATTCAAAGGCATGCGCGGCACTCTGGAGTATTAAGCTGTTTTCCTTCAGAATGTAAAAATAATGTAAAGCAGCAGCCGGCGTTGCTTTTGTCAAACCTCTGACAGGTCATTGAAATTCAACATCCGACTCTCCGGTGCCCCGCTGAATTTTTTTTATTTTTTTTAAGCGAACCTCTTAGCCCGGCGCTGCATCGGGTTCGCGGCGGAGCCTCGGAGAGGCGCGGACCTCACTCGAAGTCAATTACCCCCGACGCCGAGGAATCCGACGCCATCTCTTTTTAAGGCCTCTCGCTCGCTGCGTCAGCTCTTCTGGGACGGAGATAAACAATCAAGTGTCGGGGCAGCGATCAGATAGGAAAATGTCTCTGATCGCAAACAGGCTGAAGCCCTCTCCCCCTTACCCCCCCCCTACACACACACACACACACACACACACACACACACACACACACACACACACACACGCAGCCGCTCGCACCGGAGTCGGCGCTGTCATGTGCGGCTCCAGTCTTGATGCGCAAAGTGAATTTGATGAGCCCCGTTTCTAATTAACCTATTAATCATAGCTCTCATGTAGCAGATGTCGGCCCTCCCCTCCGGTGAGCGTGCGTGTGTGTGTGTGTGTGTGTGTGTGTGTGTATGTTACGCTGCATGGGGGCCCGGCTGCATAATGAGGGCGTATCAGCAGGACGAACTCGCACCGGGACTTCGACATTGGGAGGTCGCGGCATTACACCGGCGTACAAGGCGACGGTGCAAGGCAACTTATGTTCAGCGTAGGGCGCTTTTATTTTGAAAAGCCCGTTTTTATTATGCTGAATTCGGCGGATTTAACTTTAGTTGAGGCATTAAAGTACCTCCAATCTTTTTCGTGTTAAATCGGCACACTGACCTTTTTCTTTTTTTTTTTCTTCTTTTTTTTAATATCTTTCTGCTGAGACATTATGTTTCCACACTTTGTGCTGCCGAGAGAAGTTTTTCGACGACCGCACGCAAAGTATTCCATTAAAAACTTTCTCTTTGGGACGTCAATCGATTAAAAATTCTATTTAATAATAGAATTTAATATGATTGAGGCTGTTCCACAGTTTTGCTGACTGTAAATCACGCATCGTAATTTGTAAATAACACCGAATGGAGTTTAATCTTAAATCTGCATTTGCTTCACACGGTGACCGGGAGGTTTTTCCAGCTGCTCTGAAACAACACTTCGATGCCAAAAGAAACGCCGCTGTCCAAATCTGTTGTCTCAGAGGAGCAAACTGTCCTCCCCGCTGCGTCTCGTCCAGTCCCGTCCATTGTCTCAAGCCGAACAGCTGCAGAGCTGCGAGACAGACGACCGCAGACACCAACTGCCTCCTCTCCTCTTTACTACCGCCTGCTAATGCAAAGAGCAGCGACTCCCAACGACCGCGGTACGAACAGCTGCGACCTCGGCTGGCGCGAAGTCCCAAAAGAAGCCTCGCATTTTATTTCATTCGATCGTTTCATTTGAGACGGCAGTTGTTACGCGGGCACATCTCATCCCGACGACGTACAGATTGGTTGTCGATCGTTTAAATTAGCGCAATGCTAACATTAGCCGCCAGCTGCAAACGGGCTTTTTCCACACGCCTCTCCTCGAGTGCTCCTACTCACGAATGTCATTTTGGATCACGAAACGGCAGCCTTGCGCTGCGCGGCCTGCGAAGAACGGGGACCTTCTGGCACAGCCTTCTGCCATCACGGGCTTTCTCAGCTGTCAAACCACAGGTGTGACTGATAACGTGGTAACGACGTGAGGTCGTCAGCCGTCAGCGTTTGTCCGGCGTTAACTACTCAATCTGCTCCTCACGTCAACGGTCTGTTGAGGCTCAATCGCGGTTATCAATGTATCGCTGTATGATAACTTGTCTAATAAACATTTATTAAACATAAAACTGCGTAGCCTCTCCTTCCTGCGCAAACCCGTCACGCAGAACCGCCTCTCACGGACCCGTCATCCCTGTCTTCGCAGGTTCTCCGTATTCGCCAGCAGTAAGACTTTGCGATGAGAATGTCCGATACCGTCGACACTGAAACGATGAAGGTTCCCGAGGCCGCCGACACGGTGTCACCCGCGAACGACAACGCCACCAAGTCCGAGGTCTCCGAGCAGAACCGGAGCGGCAGAGACGAGCAGGGCAGCAACAACAAGAGGGACGTACAGGTAAAGAACTCGTCTATACTCACCCGAGAAAAAAACAAAAAACAAAGACCTCTGACCGGTGTGTTAGGGATCGAACGACGAGCGCTTTTGTGACAGGAAGCGTCGGTTCCAGATCGTCTCTCGGCGTCCCGACTGGACCTGGAGTCAGTTCAGGACGGCCGACAGCCTCGCTAAAACATTTTCGCTCCATTTCCATGAAAATTCAGTAACAGTCAGCGTCAACCACCTTACCGCCCCGGGGATCTGCTGTCACCCGCAGCATGCCACATGGGGTTTTTTTTTTTTTCCTGCCTGCTTCAGGAAAAAAAAAAGATTCCTGGAAAGTGTCATTTGCACACACTGAAATAATAACGGCAGAGTTTGACTCGCACAGCTCTGAGGTCAGTCAGACTTTCACCACCCGGCCGTGAAGAGCTGCGAAAGATCATCTGATTGTGGAAAGCAGTCGCGTATCTGCCGGGGATTCAGGACAGCTGAGATTACGTTCAGATAAACTGCTAATTAATGAGGTCTCCGTGTCATCGCAACATTGCGCTTTGGGACCCGCAGGAAAATGTGCTAATTTAAAATCAAACCGGTGCCGACTGGTTTTGTGCGAAACGGCGGAACGGACGCTACGAAAATAAAATAGCGAAAAAGCGTGCGAAATCGCTCCCGAGTGCGGTCAAAGAAACAAAATCCAGGGAAAAGGAGAAGGATTGTCTCTTTGGCTGCAGCCTAAAAATAGGATTCAGGCCAATCTGGCCTCGTGGTTGGGAGGCAGGGAGAGCAAGGGAGTCAGGCAGGCAGATAATCGGAGCTCAAATCCTGGCTTATCTACCAACTTCCTGCGTCTGTGTTACCCCCGAGGAACAGAATGACACCAGCGTGGTGGGGAACGGCAGGGGGGGGAAGGGGAAGGGGAAGGGGGGGGAACACAGGAGGCGAAGAGGGAGGGAGGTGTGGGTGGAGAGGTTGTAAGAAGGGAGGGATTAGGGAGAGGAGGGAGGTGGAAGAACACGAGAGACAAGGTGTTGAACAATGACGGCGAGAAAAGGGAAGCGGAGGCGACAAAGAAGCAGGAAGATGAAAGTGTGGCTCTTTAAATTATTCTTATCAGCTAGAGAGGGGGAGAAAAAAAAAATCCTGCTAACTATCAGCTGAGGGGGCGTGTAGTCAGTCAGAATAACTACTGACTGCAGTAGAGAGCTGCAATTTGAACACCGAGCAACTTTCGAAAGATATAACGATACAATATTCTTTTTGGACATTAATCGTTCACCTCGAAAGCAATAAAACGCACAATTCAGCACATTTAATGGTTCCGCTGCCGTAGCCTCGCTTCATCTGGGATGACCATTAGCTTCTGGTGGCTAATTGGAGGTAGATATTGCTTTAGAGCAGCTCTTGTCTACTTGTACTGCTGTTGCCCACTATTTTAGCTCGTTGTAATGACCGCTCGCCGCCACAGCGGCCGCTGTTCTGCGTAAAATGCATCGCCTTGTTCTTTGTCGCTGTTTTTCAACGGGGGAAATAAATTCACTGACACTGAGCAGTTAGCACATTTCTCCGCCTCAAATCCGCTTTGTCATAATATTTGGATAAGAAAATAGGTTAAACCGGTGAAATCAGGACACTTCGATTAATATCGCTGACTCCTACGAATCTGCCTTTGCGCCTCCGTTTTTAGCACCGAAAGCAAAACCGTGTCCTCCTCCCTTCACGTCTCACCTTAAATTGACTTTGCGTGTTTCTGCCGCGTCCTCCTGCGTGTTTTCTTGTGACCTCTACAAATGTAGGTTACTCCTCAATTTTTTTTATTTTTTTTTTCTCCTCCCTAGAACTCACCCTGACATAATTATTTTACGGTCGCGTGAATGCCGAGATACGCTGACGGGCGCCGCCACCTCCGACCTCTCCCGCTTGCAATTTTCAGCGGCGGAGGAGGTGAAGCTAATTCTGCGTAAGGGCGCCGGTTAAACTGCCTGAAATGTTTCATTGTGGGAGAAAGAGAGGAGGTGGGGGGGGGGGGGGAAACGGGGGAGGAGGAGGCGGCGGGTAGCCTCGAACACGGCAGGGAGGGCATTCCGTCAGAGGTAAGAGAGGGGGAGGAAAAGACCGGGTGACTTTGCCGCCATCTGCCTCCAGCTCTCCCGGCTCCGTCCTCTGCGGCAGGACAGGTGGCTGGTGGCCGCCCTACTTCTGCTGACTTCAGCCCTTTCCCTTTCCCTCCCCCCCCTCCCCCCCTCCCCACACACACTTTTTTTCCCATTCCTTTATCTCATGCAGGCATTGTTCATTCCCCACCGGCCCCACGCCGCTCAATTAGCCGGTGTAGCGGTGCGCTCACAAGTCCCAGCCCTCTCCTCCCCCTTCCCTCTCTGTCCCACCCCCCCCCCCCACCCCGCCCCCTTCCTCCTCCTCCCCCGCCTCCACATCCATATTACCTGATATAGAAAGGGGGGCAGGTCACCGGCGTCGGAGATGGTCGAACAGCGGCCCATTTCAATTTTTTATAGGTGTTATTTGGCCCTCGAGCTCAATGAGGCAGGGGAGGGGTTGTCCTTTTGATTTTTAGAGGACAGGTGGGAAGGACAAAGCTGTGTGTGTGTGTGTGTGTGTGTGTGTGTGTGTGTGTGTGTGTGTGGGTACATGGGTACATGTTGGGATTAGGAAGCAGAGGACTGGGCTCTGTTACAATTTCGACTGAAATGGCTCCTGCCAGGTCCCTCCACCCTCCCTCCCTGCCTTCCCCCTCCTCCCGCTCCCCTATGCGTGCTACTGAGAGACCTTCTGTTTATATACGCGCACACACACACACACACACACACACACACACACACACACACACACACACACACACACACAGCCACTAGTGCGTGAAGCGCAGGCAGAGGCACCGAGCTGTCTCACACACTGTTGGGTGGCCAGCCTCTTTCTCTCTCTTTCTCCCTCTCCCTCTCTCTTCGTCCTCCTCTTCCTCTCTTTCTGCTTTCTGCACCTCACATGACACATGACAGCTAAATGGAACCGGGAGCACCGCATACAACCGACCCGAATCCCTCGCAGCCAAAATGTCTGGCTTTTTTTGTGTGCGCTCTGCAACGTGTGTGTGTGTGTGTGTGTGTGTGTGTGTGTGTGTGTGTGTGTGTGTGTGTGTGTGTGTGAAAATCAAGGGGCCCTACAGTGCGACCACTTTGGTAGCATATGCTCTGTAGAAATTAATTTGCGCTCCGCGGAGGAACGGTGAATGTTCCGATTTCAACATTGCGGAAGGCAATTCTTTTTTTCTTTTTTTCTTTTTTTTGCAAATCAATGCCACTAAATTAAATTTCTCAGTTTGGGAACAGACACCAGAAGGAGGTTATTACTTGTATTCATGTATTTTGTTGTTGTTGTCGTCGTGCTAGTATGGATTGTTTTTTAGCTGCCCGAGCTCTTTTGCAGAGCGAGAAGCGCACGCACGCACAAAATAAAAAAATATAGGCCAGTCATATTTAATTCACAATTCTCCACTTTTTTTTTTTTTTTTTTTTTTTTTTTTTTTTTTTTTTTTTCTCTCCTTCCTCTTCAAACTGCTGTGGTCTGTTTGATTTTTTTTTTTTTATAAATATATATTTCCCCCCCCCCCCCCACCTGCATCCCTCCCTTACCTATGGACAGCCTGTGAAGTACTCCAAGGTACGGTACGCTCGACGTGCATGCTGTACGAGGACGCTGCGGCCTGTCTCGTGTGCACTTGGATTGTTTGCTTGGATTGAGCTGGAAAAAGTTGTACCCGTGTTTTTCCCCCTGTCAGATGTCTTAAATTACTCCACTGCAATATGTTGAGATGTGAATGGGGTGGGGGGCTGATTGACAGTCAGTTTGGACGTTTCCTTATGTGCCTGCTGCATTGCTGTTCCCCTCAAGAAAGATATGAGAAGGCTTTTGTGGAAATATACTGTTTATTTATTTTATTTTTTTTCTTTACTCTGATTAGGTTATTTGAGAAGTTATAAGAATCTCAGTCACTCAGGAAAAACGATACGTCAACCGAAATATGAATTGTTGAATCTTTACGATTTGCTTGCAAGAAATATTTGTGCTCTTTGGCTGTTTTTTGATTTTCTAAATTTAACTGTTTTCCTTTGGCTTGTCACTGTGATGCGTGAAGACATTGATGCAGTCGTCGTGCCTGTGTGTGTGTGTGCATGGTTTTTTAACTGTGCCCACCTACCCCCCTCCCTCCGTTAGTCCAACACCAGGCTAAAGCTGGTGCGGAGCCTGGCAGTGTGTGAAGAGTCCTTCCCTTACTCTTTTCCCGAGCCTTCAGCAGCACCGCAGGTAAAACTCTCCCCGAGTGTGTTCACGCGAGTGAGATGTGCCGTTTTTGTGGTCCGACAGTCAGTACCAGCAGAATATTATCGCGAATACGGTGATCGCAGTTGTTACGTAGACCGTACATAAAGGTGGACGTAGCGAAGCCAATGCAGAAGCGCCTTAACGCGCAGTACCGCCGAGGGCCACTAGGGGCTCCCTTCTGAAACCGTCTGGTTCCAATACACTTCCATTCAAAAAGCATCAGCTCCTCTCAGGAAATACAAAGTCCTTACGATGTCATTCACTGATTTCAGTCCTTCTGATCAGTGTTGTGGTGCTCCTTCTGAAAATATATCTGTAATTAATTCGATATTAGCCCTCAAAGAGAGCTATGTCTGCGGGCGTGCCCGGTTTGATTGACAGGCCTGGGGTGCAGTCAGGGTTTCTTTTGGCCAACGCTGTTGTTTCCTTCTTCTCCTCCGTGGTGGTTTGATAGCACCCGGCTGGAGAATTAGCACCACCACCTGTTTATCTTCATATAGTTGCATAGCTGAAGTGGATTAAAGCATTCATTCGTATGTTCTTTTGCTGATTTTCTGGCAAATACAAGTTTAACTTTTGCTAATTTTGAATGAAATCTCAATGTCACATCTATATGCAACTATTAACACTTAAAAGAAATCAGGACATGAATTTTAAAAAAAAAACAAGAGTGGGCGCATAGAAACTGGAAGAAACAAGACATTTAAAGTAACTTAAACTTTAAACAACCCTTTTGCGAAATATTTTTCAGTACGTTTGAGCCACGTTTAAGAAAGCTGCAGGTCACCGTTCATTTTTTAATAGGATCCAAAAAAGGGCAAATTTACTGTATTACAGCTCTAATAGTCATATGTTTGGAGCTTTTTATGAATATTGTGATATTTTTGGGCCGCGTTCAAATGTGAAAACCGGCGCATCTGTGACCGTCACCCCGCTCTGTTCACACGGAGCACAGTCGACTGTAAAACCCACGTCGGTCACCTCATCGAGCCCAGTGCGATGTAGAGAGCTCCTCCGATTCATCTGCAGGCCTCGCGCTCACAAAGTGCTGACCCGGGATCAGTTCTTCATCTCAGCTCATTACAACTGAGCAGATAGACCCGCGACGCTTGATTAGCGGCCTTTCGTCTGACAGCTATGATTAAATACCTGGCCAGTTCTGCTTGATAAAAACATCACATCATCAGAACAGAAAGCTCAGAGCTACGG